>NW_026512406.1:0-65000 GCF_027579735.1 Bombina bombina | reverse complement strand
ACCCTATAGTGAGAAGAGATATTTCTTATATTTACATCACAGAACAAAAGAGTGGATTTGTTCTGACTGCTGCCTGACCTATGCTCTTCAGAAAAAGCCACACGATCCTATGACTTGTTTTGTTGCATGAAGCCTACCTCCCTGCATACGGAGCCAAATTGTACTTTAAGACTTTTCTGCATTTCTTAATATACTGAGTAATGGAGCATATTACTTGTTGGATGAGAAAAGCATTCTGCTTTGTCAGTTTCAAGAGGATTTTGCAGTGGCCCTGGGAGTCATGACTGGCCCACCAACACACCCAGGTCCGACTCAGGCATATAGGATTGCCTGAGCCGCTCCACTTCATGTGACTGATGCAGCTTTTGAACCCCTGCATCGACTAACAGCTAGATCGCATGACCCATTTGCGATAGGGGTTAGCATCTCCAAAGATGCGGGACAGCTACCACTGACCCAAATAAAGGTTGGCATAGGAGGGGGCAAACGTAGCCCCCATAGCTGTCCCACGTCTCTGGAGATAGTAGTCTCCCTCAAACATAAAAAAATTATGAGTGAGGAGAAAATCAATTGATCTGAGGATAAATTCCTTCAGTTCCACATTATAGTTGGAAAAATGATTGAGGAAAAATCCAATAGCCCTAATTCCCTTGTCAGGAGGGATACAAGTATAAAGGGAAATAACATCCACTGAAATTAATGAATAACCTGCTTCCCATTTTATCTTCTCAATCTGTTTGATGATATCACTCTCACATAGCTCATTAATTTTTCTACCAAGAGTTGTAAGTGGGCATCAATTATTTCAGACAGGTGTTCAATTAAGGAACCAATTCCAGCCACTGTTGGGCGTCCCGGTGGCCTACACATGCTTTTATGAATTTTAGGCAGATAGTGAAAAATCGCCACTTTTGGATACTTAACTGTCAAAAATTCTTTGTGTTATAACACCATTATAAGCAGCCCAATCAATGATGGAATTGAGTTCCCTTTGAAAAGGAAAGGTAGGATTATTAGGTAATTTAAGATAAACCTCATCATCTGATAGCTGTCTCAGAGCTTCTTCTAGGTAATCCTGTTTTTTTAAAACCACAATTTTGCCCCCTTTATCTGAATCTCAAATCCCTATCTCCTGTATTTCCTGTAGCAATCTTAGAGCTTGATATTTTTGTTTTGTTAAGTTGTCATCTTTATGTGAATTCCAGTCAATACTGGCATGTAAATCCTTCAACTTCAACTCAACAGTTTTTTGAAAGATCTCAATAGCACTAGATCTTGTCTGTACTGGATAAAAATCTGATTTTGATCTTAGTTTACTTATGTCAATTTTTTTTCAAAACCATCAGTATCTACTGCCATTGAGTTTTCCTGCTCTAGAGATACCAAAATTAATAATGCACATTTATCAGAAAAGTCCCCAGTTATCACAGTATCTTGATCTATTCCTTTATCCTCTAAAACAGTGTTGGCTAAATCTGCTCCGAGAAAATGTTTCTTTAAAACCAATATTCTAACAAATTTATTTAGGTCTACAATTGTATTAAATAAATCAAAATGTGTAGTAGGAGCAAAGTTAAGACCCAAATGAGAGAACACATAGCTGATCATATGTCAAAACCTGAGAGGACAAATTGACAACATTATTAAACTGTTCTAAATGTACCTCCTGGACTGACTCCCCTTCTTCCTTTGGGGGTATCTGTGTGTCTTCACATTCCCTATCTGTAATGTGGACTGCTCTGTTAAATCTACGCCCCCCTCTACGTATTTTCTTCTTTATGTCAGGTGGCCCTTTCCGTTTTTTGACATAGTATCAGTATTAGTACTATGTGTAACGTCACTTTGTTGTAATACAAATGAGGGAGATGGTCTAGGTTGTACTACATGTTGCTCAATAGGCTCTAAATCTGACAAATCATAATCGTATTCAGTATCTGTGTCAGCAAAAGTAACCTTTTTATTTACTTGAGTGTTACCTCTCTTAAATTGATCAATTACTGCCAAAGAACACTCAGTAAGAATATTATTCCACTTATTAACAAAGTACATATCTGTTACATGAAAAGGACATTTCTTGATTTGGAATCCTCTAGCTATACGCTTAGCCTTTTTAGAAATGCTAAACGTTTTAATATCTAGTTTCAACCTAGAGTCCAATTTTAGAAGCTTGTCCATTCTAAAAAATAGGCTGTCAATATTCCCATTTTCTTCTTTCTCAATTGCATCACTATTGAATAAATCCTCACAGTCACTGCTGTCTTCAACATCCGGTTTTAAAACAAAACTAGCTGTGGCCATGTTCATGTGTTAGTGAATATCCAAAATATCAAAATGCCAAAATAAGAAACGGGTGTCCTGTTTCAAGTTTCAATTTGCAAGTATCCTGTTCCAAGTGTCCTGTGATTGTTGGAGACTGGGAGCCTTCCTTTGTTGTTTGGTGTATCTTTGGAGAAGAGCGTTTGATGGAGCGCTCAGGAGTGGCACCAGATGATGTCATCAGCAGGAGACCAGTCGAGCAGTGAGCTGTGAGTGTGTTTTGCCTGGATTAAGCCAACGTGACTGTGCAAACATTTCCGTTTGGAATGAGTGGTATCCTGAGCACTGGTTTCCTTGTTGTGGGTCTTGCTATCATATGCACCTAATAGATTCCAGGGGACTAATGTTCCTTAACACCTCCAACAAAGCCTTATTGGACTGAACCAATTACTAATACTTATACTGTTTCATATCTATGGTCTGAGATTTATTTATTTGAGTCACCCAATGTTAAGATTGTACTAACGTGCTATATTTTACATGTTGTCTTTACTGTTTTTATTTTTACAAGCCACAACAGATAAGGTCAGTGGAAATGGTTTTCTATGGGTATCACTTATAATGCCATCGTTTAATTACACTAGTTATGTAGTAAAGAGTAGCTCAGTGGTCAGCGGCTGGGGTAAAATGGCTAATCTTATTTATTTTCCTACACTTTTAAGTAGTAGATTGGAGAGAGCATGTTTTTTTATAGGTTAATCTTTACCCTATAAATTTTGATGCGGGCTTATAGTTTCCTTGACCTTTATAAATGGGTTTAGTTATTTCTTATTCTATGGTAGATAAAGGAATCCTTTCCCTTACATTGTTTGTCGGACAGTTTTCTCATGTTTGTGGAGCTGACAGGCATTAGTTAAAGGGACACTCAAGTTAAAATAGATTTTTATGATTCAGATAAAGCATGCAGTTTTAAGACACTTTTTAATTTATGTCCATTATCATATTTTGCACAGCCACAGTCTTTTTATATTTACACTTTCTGGGGAACAAGATACTACTGAGCACGTGCACAAGATCACAGGGAATACATATACTATCCTGTGATGGGCTGATGTCTGTTACATGATACTAGGGGCCGGAATATAGGAGAAAAAATAAATTTGCCAGATAAAAATCTGTTGCTTATTTGAAATTCAGAGTAGGTGTTATTGCAATGGTCTTTTAATTATGCACATGTTAATTATGCAATTCTACTGTATTGAGTGGTCCTTTAAATACTAATCCCACTACACTAACCACTAACAACAGGGACCTGTTAGCATTAATATAGATTTTAGGCATTATATTTCACATATATGATCTGACACTCTATAAGCAGGTGCTTTCCTTACTATTGTGAGCTGAAGACATTGTGAGATTATTAAAAGTTTGATCAATATCTATGTAAAGATTGTTAGCCTGGAGACATAGCTAAGAGGCAAAGAAAAGATTGTAAACAACTAGACTGATTGGTAACACTTGTGTCGAAGAAATTGGATTTCTACATTGCCTTTCTTAAATCCGTTACAATTTGAATTTAAGGGTAACGAGATTGGAGGCAGATCATTGGCCACTGGATGTCATGTGACCCACTGGAAAAGGAAACAAAGTGATTTCATTCTTAAACTTACCAGATCATCTGAAAATATGATAAGTGACTTATACTTATATACGAACTAATCTACATATCTGATTGCCTTAATGTTATAGGTTTTTAACATTTTTTTATAGAGTGCACGCTCTTGATTTTAGGTTTATATAACCATTTTATTATTGTATAAATAAATCCTTGTCTTTAGCCTTATAAGTGCTTCTCTTTATTTTTAGTTTTAGGTGCTTTCATTTTGTTTAGGCTCTCGATGACTAACAACACTTGACTTTATAACGGTGATCTGTTATAATAGTGGCTCCTAATTTAGTAACTTGTGTGGATCTTTATGATAAGTATATATTTAACAAAGGAGGAAAACAATTGGAACATTTTTCTTTATGATAATGGCAATACACATTTGTTGCTTCTTGGAGGGTAGTCCCACTCTGTGCTGTACTTTATTCTATCTAAATACTCCTATCCTACCAAAAATCCCATTATTTCACCGCATGGTAAGCCTAGGAAAATATATCCTATAAACTTCCTACATCCCAGAGTTATTCGTTTATACGCTTTACCATAGAAGCAACTGATTAGATTCTGTTTTCTCAGGTGATTAGTTAAACTATAGTGTGTAGTTATATTCATTAAAACAACCACTACTCCTTTCCAGATACTGAGGCTATAATGTAAAAGTCCATTTATAAAGCAGTGGATGCTGCTTCTGAGCCCCATTGTTTCAGGTTCACCTGAAACGGAAGTTAAGAAGCAGCGGTCGTAAGATCCGATCAGGATGATTGATGGCCCCTGCTAGCGGCCGATTGTCTGCCAGTGAGCAGGGGCGCATTGCACAAGCATTACACCAGAAATGGTTGTGCAGTGTTATATACCGACAGCATACATTGTCGGCATTTAGCGAGGTCGAGCGGACATGATTAGCCTCAGCGAATCATGTCCGCTCACCTCTTACTAAATCTACCCCGTAGTCTCTGCTTTGCTCTTCTAGTATCCTCATGTATCATAGACCATGCTTCCCATTAAGTGTACAAGATAAACTCTTAGTTCTTATATGATACTACTAGAGAAACTCACAATTTATATACCACATGTTTCTATTTAACCCTGTACACCACCTGTTACCACAAAATTGTACCATAGTAATGCTTCTTCTTCTCAGAATATACCCCTTATTCCCTCAATCTAGACCATTGTATGTATATTTCCTCATCTGCACTGTTATATCTATGTAATGATTGACATTATATTGTATTTGTCAAAACATTTTGAGTTGATAAACTAAATAAAACATTTTGGGGAAAAATAATAAAAAAAATAATTGGCAAACAAACTTTCCACATTTAGAACTAAAATAATTAATTCTTGTATGTTTTTCCCCTTTAAAGTGCAGGTAAACTTGATAAATAATTAATTAGTTAATAAAATGTTTTCTAGTTTGCCTTTATTTGATTTTGCACTGCAAGCAAATGCCAAGTCTGTAATAAATACATGTGAGTGCATCCTGATGTAACTTTAGCAAATTATTGCTTTATTGCTCAGGTTCAGTTGCAGAGCCTTTCTAAGCTTTCACTCCTACCCCAGCTTGGATACATCCCTTGGCTTTTATCCCAACTTATGTTCAGTCATTTTTCAGAGAAACTATGGTAGAAATAGTGGAATGAAAGTACAGGTATACCCCGCTCATACAGCGGGTTAGGGACCGGAGCCCCGCTGTAAAGTGAAAACCGCCTTAAAGTGAAACAAGGCAATTTTAGCTATATTTTCACTTGCCAGTGTGTTTAAAAACTTCAAAACATGTTTAAACTAACATATATTAGAGGTGCAATATTGCTATGTTTAGTTTAACACTAACACAGCACAGTATTCAATAAATACTGTACCTGTAAAATAGTGACAATTACTGTAGTACAATTTGCCAGACTATAATACTGAGACACAGATTGCACTGTAATGCTGTAAACAAAGTGAACTGCACATAACAAAATGGTGACAGTCATTTTTCTCGCAATCTCACGAAGAATACAGCACTGTTTCAAATATTTGGAGGTTGAACTTCAGCTCCACAAAGCGCTGTATTAGCGAAGCGCTGTAAAGTGAGGTATACCTGTATAAAATACTTGGCAGTAGCTTTATATGAACCATTAGATCATAAGATTTAAAATAGTTGTAAATCAAAATTATGAAGATCTTATCTCAAAACAGGATTTGAAAAACATATATTATACTTTCTTTCTTTAGGAAAAGTGTGAGGCTTTTATCAACTGAAATTTACAATATATTCCTTTAAAAATTGTTTTGTCTTTTTTCTTTCTTTTTCTTTCTTTCTCTCTTTCTTTCTTTCTTTCTTTCCTTGCGTTTACTAGTTTCTGATAATTACATGTGCAACCAGGACCGCCACAAGAAATGTTGGAGCCCTTTACTAAACCATTGATCGGGGCCAGCCTTTGACGTGTGCAATTTTTGGCCAAGTGACTAAAATGTGTGAGCATGTAATAACGGTAAATAACACCCACCCACAGAAATCACTGTATATTTAATTCATTAGAGATAGAAACATGCTTTGAAGTGGTTAGAAACGCATGCTGTTTAAAAGGGTAAGATTTCTTTTAAGAACACGTACAACAGACTAATCAATTGTTGTCTTCAGCAAAACAAACACAATTCAAACCATTTACAATCAATACATGTATGCAGAATGCAACTCATGTTTTTCCATAGCAGTTTTGTATAATGTAATGTTTTATTTTATTTAATTAGCTTATAAATATATTAAATTGTAGTGTAAAGTTCCATCCTGCTGGGGGCGGAGCCAACCGCCAAGCAGAGCAGACGCATCTACACTGAGCTCTCCAAGTTAATATCATATTAAGCTAATAACTGCCATAGTTTTCAGGGCACAACCTTAATTCTTATCCCTATATATATACACTTTACAAAGAAGCACTTGATTCAGCTCATATGGCAGAGATTGGAGGGAGAATGCTTCAGCATAGAGCTCCGGTATGAAGCGGCTCTGAGCCACGGAGGAACCTGGCCGCCATCTTAAACTCTATCTTCGCACCTACTAAGGCGGATTACTTCAAACCTTGATCGCATGGCAGGCCTCATATCTACAAATCAACATGTCAAGATTTGGACCGGTAACCAGACTTTCTTTAACCTAATCCCTACCGCAACTACCTGACATAGCGACTCTCTTTTTCCGCCTCCTCCGCTCAGAGCTGTGGAACCCCCCCCTTTACTGCCCTACTCTCCCCTTCCCTCACTTTACATCAGGTGTCAGGGTCTGTGACTCACTGAAGAGCAGCAATAGGTGATAGCCCTGTAGACTGTCACACCGCCCAGACGCTGTCTGCACATTCTCCCCTTACTCCCACTGGAGACATGGCGTTTGGGGCAACAGAGGAGGACAGGACACTGCAAATATCAGCAATTCATTACATTGCCCTCCGGCAAAGCTTCGAAGCCCTCAGGGATCTGGCTATACATCTGCCTCCAACTACCAGAGAGATCCCGCAAGAGAGGAGTGTTGTGGCCCTCCTAGAACCAACTAGAAGACACCACATGAGAGCAAGAGATCTTAGCGTCCCATAACATGCCTTAAAGATCGCAAGTTTAACACCACACATTGAGACTCTGACTAGTGGCGCACGTCCTAATTACCACCTTAAGATGAAGTCACACGTGGGAGCAGCTAAGTATGGGACATACAGTGTTTTACTAGAGGAGCCCCCCAGACAGGAATTGAAGAACATTCATATAAAGGTTTTGACTCTACTTAAGACGGACTGCAGCCCGTCACACTGCTGTATCTGGAACTCTCTCACCTCCCTAACAGGACATTTTAGAGATATAGAGAAATTCATAATATATTGCTTCCTAAGCCCAAGATCTGGCATAGGATGAAGGTTCTGGTCCACATGTATAGCCTGCTGACTTTGGGCCTCATTGCTAATGGCTGATTATGATTTTATTTTTATTTTTAAAAAAAAAAAAAATTATTTCTATGTTTTTGCATGTCCTTCCTCCCCGTATGGATTGTCAGTTTGACGGGGGCAGAGGGAAATATAGAATAATTTCTGGCCGCATTTAACATACCTCTCAGTCTGCCCTTTTGACTTATAATTGTGGACATGGTGGTATATGAGGGTATGCCCCCAATAACCATGCGCTGTTCTTCATATTTTCCCCATTTCAGGGCATATTATGTGTTCTTGTTTATGTTATATATGTTGGGCTGTGCGTCCACCTACTCATACTATAGGACAATTAACCATGAGAATGCTGATACGTGGAAGCCTATTTTTCATATGTTTTGCTTTATAAGAGGTTACTCCACTATGGTTCCTAGCACTAGGTGACAATATTAATGTCTATGATTCCCACCATTGCAGCTCAGCAGGTTAAAATTTGGTATATCAATGTTCGCATACTCTGCTCTACGCTTACACTTAAGTATATATGTCAGGTGACACACTAGTTTCGGCCCTGATTGAATGCTTCAACTGGATGCTGGAGTATGTAGTTTTGGTTTTCTACAATGTACGACTTTCCCACCTGACCTTAGACACCCACCAATAGAAATAATTACGTCTCCACCCACGCTATTTACCCCCCATCTGGTTACTCTACTGCTCTCTTGTAGAGGATGCCATCTCTATCTCTCTACCTTTCTCTGTATTATGAGCGGCTCTGGCCCGCTGTTTTTCCTCTCTCTCTTCTCTATCCCCTATGAACTAAGTAAGACCGCCACAAATACTAGCTCCCCACTTCTAAATATTCACACACTAGAATAGTATAGTATACTCTCAACATAGTCGTGGGGATCCTTCTCCAGTTAACATTACAAAAAAGGAAGTTTCCTCTCATATAGCCCATAGTGCCTTCTTCACTATACCAGAGCACAGTCTGTGATGGTATTTATATAAGCTCGCCTCACACAGCTACTCCTATCTTGATACAATTATATTAAACCTAAAACATGTTGTTCGATATTCAGGTGGGTAAGCCCTGCCTCTCTCTAGCTCCATCATCAACAGGTGAGGCGAAGCTGTTTTCTTAATTCTCCTTTTCAAGCTGTTCATCATGTCACAATATTGTATGTAGTGCTCTATAATACTGATGGGCGAACTATGTATATTGTATTTGTTTTTGTGGTTTTGAAACTTCAATAAAAAATGTTTAAAAAAAAAAAAGTTCCATCCTGCTATTAGGCTGAGACTACTAATCAGCAGCTAAGTAAGGTTTCCATTTTTATGTCAGCAGTGGTGGCACTCAAGGGGTTAAATTACTTTTGTCATTGCCACCTTGCACAGTAGAAACAGATTTTAAGTGCACTACCTTATTACAACCTAGTATGGCCACTGTCCAGAAGTTCTTACCACAACTTTTTTTTTTGCATATCATTTTGACAATTCTTAACATGAAATGATTTGCATGTCTTCCTCTTTTAATTATCAGTAACACCTGTATACCATTCATTCCTATTAATTCCTGGACTTTTACGTCCTCTAATATTTGGTTGAGCTTTACTGATGTTTTTGCTTACTGGGAATCTACTTATCCTGATTCCTGACTTTTATCTGCATATTCTCTGCCTTAAAGCTTGATCCAAAACATATTGTTCCTAGGGATGTGTTTATATCCGAATTTGAATGTTAGAACGAATGTTATTGTAGAAATTCGATTTACATAATAGAATGTTGATAAGAACGAATATTCTTAAAAATTCGATTTTCGAATGTTATTTACTGTTTTCGAATGTCACATTCGAATTCGAATGTCACATTCGAATTCGAATGTCACATTCGAATTCAAATGTTACATTCGAATGTCACATTCGAATTCGATTATTACATTTATAAAACACAATTGTAGACTAGAAACACTATTTTGAATGTCACATTCAAATCGAATATCACATTCGATTTGAATGTCACATTCGAATTCGAATATTACATTTATAAAACACAGTATTAGACTAGAAATACTATTTCGAATTCGAATGTCACATTTAAAACACAGTATTAGACTAGAAATACTATTTCAAATTCGAATATGACATTCGAATTCGAATGTCACTTTCGAATTCGAATATTACATTTAGAAATTGAATGCATACATAGCTAAACATTCTATTATTCAAACGAATATTTTCTAATTTTATTGAAAAATTCGAAAACGAAAATTTGAAAATAGATCGTTAGAATGTTATATAAACATTCGAAATTCGATTCTAACGAACGAATGTATCAAAATTCATTTTAAATTTCGAATTTTTAGAAACATTCGCCCATCCCTAATTGTTCCCATGAGCAGCTCCCAGAGCTCCAAGAGCTCCCAGAGCCCTTTCTTCCCCAGGCAACATGTGCAGAAGACTCTCCATCCCCCTCTTCTCCAGGAGGGAGCCCATCCCTCCTCCACCTCCACCTCCACCAATTCACAAGTCCTTTATGCACGGTATTCTGGAACTTATAGTTCCCTGACCTGCAGTCTACAAAGGGCCCAGCCACACTAGACTAAATTGTTGGTGCGGCAGAGGAGGGCCCCATGGAGGCACCAAAGCAGTGTACCAGCACCCAGTCAGTGCCTATGAGGATACCTATATCTCAAAAACCAAAGATTTTACAGACGTGAAAATTGATATTTAGATTCTCCTTGAAAAATAAAGAAATATGTGTTTTACTATTTCCCCAAAATCCACTTAAGGGGGGTTAAAAGGGTGGGGCTGATATATGAGGATACCTATATCTCAAAAACCAAAGATGTTACAGACGTGAAAATTGATATTTAGATTCTCCTTGAAAAATAAAGAAAAACGTGTTTTAACATTTCCTGAAAATCCACTTAAGGGGGGTCAAATGTGGGGTGATTTTTGAGGATACCTATATCTCAAAATCCAAAGAAGTTACAGACGTGAAAATTGATATTTAGATTACAAGAAACAAATAGAATTAAAGAAAACTCAAGAAGTTCATGTCAGTGAGTGTGCAACCCGAATGGGCACACGTCTTTGTGAGTGGTTGCAGTTCTCGCTATTTTTTTCCAAATTACAAAATGCGCAGGCAACAGCTAATATATATATGTTTGTTAGATTTTTTTTTACAATCACTTTCATTGCGGTTAGGCTTATTTACTGTGTTATCATTTTGAATAATGCTTCAGCCACTGAATGAGCTAACTAAATATCTATGCAAATAGAACTAAATATTATTGCTGGTAACCATGAATCTAATAACAGCAATAAAGCAACTATTTACAAAGCTAGAAGATTTCACCAAGACAGAACATCCCAATTGGTGGGATCTAGACACCCTTAAAAAGTATAATGACAAGAAACAAGTACCTAGAGGGCTTTGCATTTTTTTACATTGTTCTTTCTTTCAAATAGGTGGTGACAGTCCACAATCCATTACTCGTACAAATTACTCCATACCACTAGGAGGAGTCTGTAAGTTGTTTGAGGTTCTTTATTCACCATTCGAACAATCCGTCATTGCAATCTTCGATCAATTTTTCTCTTTCGCCCCCGTCCAGGGAGATTAGCTACAGTGCCATGGGCTGTAAACTTCTTGACAATGTTGCGCACAGTGAACACAGGAACATTAAGATCTCTGGAGATGGACTGGTAACCTTGCGATTGTCCATGCTCTTCCACAATTTTCGTTCAAAAATTCTCAGACAATTCTTTGCTGCTCTTTCTCTTCTCCATGCTCAGTGTAGCACACAGAGACATACAACAGAAAGGTTTAGTAAATGTTTCACCATTTTAACTGGTTGCCGGGGTGATTTATATATTGTCAGCACCTGTTAATTGATACAGGTGAGTTTAATTACAAATTACAGGAGCATTACGAACTTGGAATGCAATTAATTCTTACAATTTTGAGAAGGTGCCAATAAAGTGTTAGATTTGGCTTTTTTTCTCCACTTTTTTGTGTCATACCAATACAAACAAAAGAAATAAATATGAGAATACCTAAACATTTGTGATTGCAACAATTTTCTGGGCAAAGTGGTGCATTATCTGACAGAAATGCAGGAGTGCCAATATTTCTGACCATGACTGTATATATATATATATATATATATATATATATATATATATATATATATATATATATATATATACACAGTGGTATGCAAAATTTAGGCACCCCTGACAATTTCCATAATTTTCATTTATAAATAATTGGGTGTTTGGATCAGCAATTTCATTTTGATCTATCAAATAACTGAAGGGCACAGTAATATTTCAGTAGTGAAATGAGGTTTAATGGATTAACAGAAAATGTGCAATATGCATCAAAATGAAATTAGACAGGTGCATAAATTTGGGCATCCCAACAGGAATATCGCAATAATATTTAGTAGAGCCTCCTTTAGCAGAAATAACAGCCTCTAGACGCTTCCTATAGCCTGTAATGAGTGTCTGAATTCTGGATAAAGGTATTTTGGACCATTCCTCCCTGCAAAATATCTCCAGTTCAGTTAGGTTTGATGGTTGCAGAGCATGGACAGCCCGCTTCAAATCACCCCACAGATTTTCAATGATATTCAGGTCTGGAGACTGGGATGGCCATTCTAGAACATTGTACTTGTTCCTCTGCATAAATGCCAGAGTAGATTTTGAGCAGTGTTTTGGGTTGTTGTCTTGTTGAAATATCCAGCTCCGGCGTAACTTCAACTTTGTGACTGATTCCTCAACATTATTCTCAAGTATCTGCTGATATTGAGTGGAATCCATGCGACCCTCAACTTTAACAATATTCCCAGTACCGGCACTGGCCACACAACATGATGGAACATCCACCAAATTTTACTGTGGCTAGCAAGTGTTTGTCTTGGAATGCTGTGTTATTTTGCCGCCATGCATAACGCCCCTTGTTATGACCAAATAACTCAATCTTTGTTTCCTCAGTCCACAGCACCTTCTTCCAAAATTAAGCTGGCTTGTCCAAATGTGCATTTGCATACCTCAAGCGACTCTCTTTGTGGTGTGTGTGCAGAAAAGGCTTCTTCCGCATCACTTCCGCATCACTCTCCCATATGCTGAATTGTTGAACGATGCACAGTGACACCATCTGAAGCAAGATGATGTTGTAGGTCTTTGGAGGTGGTCTGTGGGCTGTTTTTGACCGTTCTCACCATCCTTTGCCTTTGCCTCTCCGATATTTTACTTCGGCCTTAACAAGAACTGTGCCTGTGGTCTTCCATTTCCTCACTATGTACCTCACAGTGGACACTGACAGCTTAAATCTCTGCAATAGCTTTTTGTAGCCTACCCCTAAACCATAATGTTGAACAATCTTTGTTTTCAGGTCATTTGAGAGTTGTTTTGAGGCCCCCATGTTGCCACTCTTCAGAGGAGAGTCAAAGGCCTCTATTTAACAAAGTCTGGCGGACCTGATCCGACAGTGCGGATCAGGTGCGCCAGACCTCGCTGAATGCGGAGAGCAATACGCTCTCCCTATTCAGCATTGCACCAGCAGCTCACAAGAGCTGCTGGTGCAACGCCACCCCCTGCAGACTCGCGGCCAATAGGCCGCCAGCAGGGAGGTGTCAATCAACCCTATCGTACTCGATCGGGTTGATTTCCAGCGATGTCTGTCCGCCTGCTCAGAGCAGGCGGACAGGTTATGGAGCAGCGGTCTTTGTGACCGCTGCTTCATAACTGCTGTTTCTGGCGAGTCTGAAGACTCGCCAGAAACACGGGCTGTCAAGCTCCTTTCAGAGCTTGATAGATAGGCGCCAAAGAGAATAACAACTTGCAATTGGCCACCTTAAATACCTTTTCTCATGATTGGATGCACCTGTCTATGAAGTTCAAGGCTTAATGGGCTCACCAAACCAATTCTGTGTTCCAATTAATCAGTGCTAGGTAGTTGCAGGTATTCAAATCAACAAAATGACAAGGGTGTCCAAATTTATGCACCTGTCTAATTTTGTTTTGATGTATATTGCATATTTTCTGTTAATCCAATAAACCTCATTTCACTACTGAAATATTACTGTGTCCTTCAGTTATTTGATAGATCAAAATTAAATTGCTGATCCAAACACCCAATTATTTATAAATGAAAATCATGGAAATTGTCTGGGGTGCCTAAACTTTTGCATACGACTGTATATATATATATATATATATATATATATATATATATATATATATATATATATATATATGTTATTATTTGATATTTTACCTTTTTAAAGTGTTAATATGTTTATTTTTTTCATGTACATTTTGTGACACTTCTGCGTTTTCACACACGTATTATGATGCACGCTAGTTTTTTTACACGCATATATTTTTTGACACATGTTGATGCTTTCTGGTCTTTGGGTCTGCGTGCATCGGCATGATAGTGTGTGTACTTTTTGTCACCCTTTTCTTTTAGATGACGTAAGTTTGACGCTCACATCCCTTTACAAGTGTGCTGTCTGGATGCAAAATATACTTGTCTAGTATAAGTGATTTTTTTAATAATTTTTAAAGAGTTTTTTTTCATAAGGGGTAATTGTATCCCTTTTTTCAGGAGTTCTTTTAATGGGGATATTATAATTTAACTTTGTTTTCTGCATTTAACCTTATTATTAGTTTTTGGCAGTTGTGGAGCATTGCAATTTTGTCCCTAAATCTGCCTGTGAAGCTTGGTGATTTGAACATTTTTCTACCAGTATTAAATGTTTATATTGTTATATGCTAAGATATTTCCTTCAGCAATCTTATGCAATAAATGTATTAATGTTTCAATGCATTCTAACCATTACTACTACTGTTCTTGCTTCAAATGGTATTATTGGTCCTTCTGTTTGTTCCTTACAGGAAGTATATACAAATGTTTCTCTTTAAAGGGCCATAATACCCAAATATTTAAACACTTGAAAGTGATGCAGCACAGCTGTAAAAAGCTGACTAGAAAATATCACCTGAACATCTCTATGTAAAAAAGAAAGATATTTTACCTCAAAAGTTCCTCAGTAGCCACCTCCCATTGTTAAGGATTTCTAAGCAGCATTTTAGTGTGTCTGTCCTGGGACATCTGAAAGGATGAGCATCGTGCACTCTCATATTATTTCACCAATCAGGTAAAGGAAGCTTACTATGAAATCTCATGAGATCACAGTAAGATTTCATGACCTCAGCACTGCTGATGCTGATTGGCTGCTGTTCATTTCTTCATTTTTTATTTATTTTACCTGCAGCTGAGTATAACTTTTTACACAGAACTTACTCTGCTGAGCTGAGGAAATTGTGATGTAAAATATCTTCCTTTTTTACATAGAGATGCTCAGGTGATATTTTCCTGTCAGCTTTTTACAGTTATACTGCATCAGTTTCAAGTGATTTAGCATATGAGTATTATGTCCCTTTAAATTATGAATTACAGTGCTGAAATAATGTTGGCCAGTTCCGAATTTTCCTTCTTCTAGTTCTTAGCCTGCTAAGGTTAAAGGGATACTGAACCCAATGATTCAGATAGACCATGCAATTTTAAGTAACTTTCTAATTTACTCCTATTATCATTTTTTCTTTGTTCACTTGGTATCTTTATTTGAAAAAACAGGAATGTAAGCTTAAGAGTCGGCCCATCTTTGGTTCAGCCACTGTGTAACGCTTGCTGATTGGTGGCTAAATGTAGGGAGGGCGCTTCATCTTCATCCATCGCTGGTCCATCTTCTTCCATTTTCATCCCAGCAGTGGTCCATTTTCTATCTTTATCCCCTTTTATATAGGGGTACTCTTGCATTCCTATTGGCTGATTTGAATCTTCAAATTCAAATCAGCCAATATGATGAAAGGAAAAATCTTTCATCCTATTGGCTGATTTGAATTTAAAGAATCAAATCAGCCAATAGGAATGCAAGTGTACCCCTATATAAAAGGGGTACCTTGCATTAAATCTTCAGTGTGTGGCTGGGGACTGCATGAAGAGGACGTCCGTGTTGATGGTCTGAAGAGGAGGACCGACATCGTCGCCGCCACAGGGATGAAGATGGAGCACCGCCCATCATCATCGGTGAGTACAAATTTTGGGGTTAGACTTAAGTTTCTTTTTTATTTTTTGGGGTGGGATTTTTTTATTAGATTAGTTGTTTTTTTTTATTGGAGCATAAAAAGAGCTGAATGCCCTTTTAAGAGTAATGCACATCCAAATGCCCTTTTTCGGGGCAATGGGTAGTTTAGTTTTTTTTGTTTTGTTAGGTTTTTTTTATTTTGTGGGGTGGGGTTTTATTATTAATGGGTTATTGTATCTATTATGCAAAAGAGCTGTTTGCATTAGGGCAATGCCCTACAAAAGGCCCTTTTAAGGGCTATTGGTAGTTTATTTTTAGAATAGGGTTTTTTTATTTTGGGGTGGCTTTTATTTATTTTTTAAGGGGTATTAGAATAGGAATATTTTTTTATATATTTGGAAATTTTGTTTGTTATTTTTTTGTAAGGTTAGGTTTTGTTATTTTTTTGAAATGGTAGATTTATTTATTTTTTGTAAATGTTAGTTTTTTTATTTTTTTGTAATGTTTTTTTATTTTTGGTAAAGTAAGTTGTTTTTTAAGTAATGTTAGCTTTTTTTAGGTTAAGCTTAGGTTTTAATTTAATTTTACAGATAAATTTTTATTTATTTTAAGGTAGTTAGTATAGTTTTTATTTAATTTATGGGTATTTTAATTAGGGTTACATTAAGGGGTGTTGGGTTAGGGGGTTTAGTTGTTAGTTTATTACTTTGCGTTGTGGGGGGATGGGGTTTTAGGGGTTAATAGTTATAGTATTTGCGATGTGGGGGGATGGTGGTTTAGGGGTTAATAATGTTATTTAGGTTTGGCGATGTGGGTGAATGGGGGTTTAGGGGTTCATAGTGTTATTTAGGTTTGGCGATGTGGGTGGATGGGGGTTTAGGGGTTAATAATTTATTTATTTAATTTGGGATGTGGGGGATGGCTGTTTAGGGCTTAATAGTTTTATTTAGTATTTGCCATGTGGGGGGATGGAGGATTAGGGGTTATTAGGCTAGGGGTTTATGGTAAGGTATAAGGTTTTTCAATTTTTTTGACGTTTTCGCGAGTAGTGTGTTAGTTTTTTTTTTATCTTCTTTTTCTCCATTGATTTCTATGGGGGAACGGGGAACACATGCAAGCGCACTTGAAAACTCTGTTAGCCATTTTTACACATCTCGGGCTACCGCTAGCGCAAAATAATGATTTTTTCCAACTTGTAATACGAGCAGATCCCGAGAAGCGCAAAAAGCATTTCGCAAGCAAAAAACTAATTGATTTACCGCAGCTCTTATAATCTCACCTTTAGTATGCTATCTCCTCTGTCCCCTGCTGCCTATTTCCTATACCTATTTGTGGTGCTGGATACTGCGATAAATACATTGTCACCAGCTTCACTTCACATTGAATTGCACTTTTCTCTTTCTTAGTTGCCTCCTTCTTTCTCTATTCCCATGTGTAGTGCCAGATATATTGCAGTGAAGACAGTTATAGCAGTGCATGTGCCCTGAATAGGCTGTCACCTCGGTTCCTCACTTTTTCAGCACTACAGGGATTACTAAGAGCTGTCAGGTAAGTCCCACTGTAGTCATTTGTGAGATGAGGAAGCAGAATTTGGGGTGCTTGGGTAACATAAACCATAAAAAGGCATTGCCTGGGATTCACCTGTTTCTTATATACATATAAATATATATTTATTTATTTTTGTTGTCATTTTGTGTGTATTTAAGTAGCTTTTCCTTTTATATTGTATACTAATTTAGGTTTTATTAAATGTCTTATATAATGGGTTGGCATAGCTTAGAAAAAGAAGCAAAAAATTAGATTTACAAACATTTTTTTCACATAAGAATTCTGATTGATTGGAATAGGGAGCATTCATTAATTTTTAGTTTTTTTGTTTTTGCGACTGACTTTATTTGAATAAATAAAAGTACAATCTCATTAATTAATTGTTTTAAGTAACAGTTATTGCTTGCGAGTCAGACAAGTAAAATGTTGCCAGTTATTATTCTGAAAAATTTACAAAAGGATATAGAAAGGAAAAAGGTATATTACATCATTGGGTTCTGTAGTGTGTGTGCAAGTATTAAGGAAGTATTAAAGGAAAATTACTAGCGGTAAAACAGTTGACTCAGAAAGGGATAATGCATGTATGACACAATCACAATAAAAAAAAAATCTGTTTTGCTTATTTGCCTTCTGGTGATATTGGCCTCCATAAAAGATAAGATTACAGCTACAAGGAAGACACAGCAAGTCATTTGAATAATTTAGTAAAAACAAAAAAGGGGGCATAATAATTACCCTGTCTGTTCTGCTTTGTCAAGTTCTACCTCATTTCCTTGCCTAGTGTTTTAATCAGTTTTTGGAGTATTAATATTGTTTCAGTATGTTTCTATTATTACTATTTGTAATCAGTAGAATTAAAGAAAGAATATTTTACTTATGCATTGTAGAAACCACCTCATTACCAATCTACAATGTATAACAAATATTGTTTTTGTTATCCATTGTAGATTGATTATAAGGCAGCAATATATATAATAATAATAATAATAAGCATCCAATAATATATTTGTGTTTTAAAAAAATATATATTTAAAAAGAGATAAAGTTACTGTTGTCCATGAGGTGTAAAAAAAAAAAAGTTTTATGATGAAGACTAATTTATGAATACTTACATAATCTAAACAAGTAGAGAAAATCTCTTTAAAGACCTAGTTAAAGTGAAAGTCAATCCTAGCATTGTACAAACGCTAGGATTGACTATTGAAATAAATAAAGGGGACTTTCATTCATGAAGTGTAAGATGCTTCATGTAGAAAGCTCCTTTATTTGTTTTAACCGATCAACGTTTTTAGCTGCTACAGCAGCCCACGGCTAAAAAATTTTGTTGCTAAGAGGTGACGTTTTCACCTCTTAGCCAATAGCCATGCAGTAAATCCGGCTTGGTGCCCATGGGAGCCGGATTTACCGCACGACTATTGGCTAAGAGGTGAAAACGTCACCTCTTAGCAAAAGATTTTTTAGCTGTGGGCTGCTGTAGGAGCTAAGAACGGTGATCGGTTGAAACAAATAAAGGAGCTTTCTACATGAAATATCTTATACTTCATGAATGAAAGTCCCCTTTATTTGTTTCAATAGTCAATCCTAGCGTTTGTACAACGCTAGGATTGACTTTCACTTTAGCATCTGGCCAAATTATTTTAAATCTATTTTTAAACAAAAATAAATGAATTAATGGATACTTATTGTAAAGCTATATGTTTTGCCATAGTTTATTTTATAATTGCCTGTGTAATTATATGTGTTTTAAGCTTGATGCCACAATTTTTTTTTATTGGTATAGAATATCCCTTATTCTTATATAATATATGCACACATGTATAATTGTAACAGTGGCTTCACTAGGGGGTGCGGGCCGCACCAGGGTGACACCCTCCAGGGGGTGACACCACCAAAAAAAAAAATTTGTTTTTTTTAAATTTTAATTGAAATTCAAAGAAATACAATGTAGAGATACATAGATATTTTTATTAATGTGAACATTAGTGGGACTGGGGAAGTTGTAGACACTTAATTTTTTTGCCCCTTGAGCCAGCTCTGCAATTTCCACAAATAGTTTTCCCGGCTGCTTTTGCTTGTTTGTACTTTGCTCCTCCTCTGCCCAATTTCACTATGAATGTTGTGGGCGTGCCGTGGGGCTTGCAAAGTTGCGCTGCTAGCCTAAACCTGCCTGCCTATCTGTGCTCACTGCTCAGTGAGGTGTGGAGCAGTGGAGTCACTCACTGCTGTGCTGTCTCTCTAAACGGGAACTGGGAAATCATGAGGGGGATGCCTGGCACCTGACCGCATGACTGTCTGACACTGTCTCTAAAGTGAAGGAACCACGTATGATGCCCACCAGACCGGTACCGTTACGGTACACTAAGTGCACACTGAAGAGGTAGGAGGGGAGGGCGGACGGGTGTCTGGGGGTGGGCAGAAAGCAGAGGTGCTTGGCCATAAGAAGCGGTAGGCACGCGGCCCGGGGCTGTGCACTGACAGACTTGGAACAGAGTCAGAGCAGAATTTTCATAGTTTGCTCGCCTAAACCTTTTCTTTAGTGATTTATTTTTAGAGTGCTCTGTTTATCTTTCATTTGATGCTCTGCTGATCCAGGGAGCAGCTCTAGGCATGAGATTTATAATTAATGCAGTGCAGTTTACATATTTTGTATGTGTGTGTGTCTGAGTGTTTTTGTGTGTGTGTGTGTGTGTGTGTGTCTGAGTGTTTGTGTGTGTGCCTGAGTGTTTTTGTGTGTGTGTGTGTGTGTCTAAGTGTTTGTGTGTGTGCCAGAGTGTTTTTGTGTGTGTCTGAGTGTTTCTGTGTGTGTGCCTGAGTGTTTTTGTGTGTGTGTGTGTCTGAGTACTTTTGTGTGTGTGTCTGAGTGTTTCTGTGTGTGTGTGTCTAAGTGTTTGTGTGTGTGCTAAAGTGTTTGTGTGTGTGTCAGAGTGTTTTTGTGTGTGTCTGAGTGTGTTTCTAAGTGTGTCGGAGTGTTTGTATGTGTGTGTGCCTGTGTTTTTGTGTTTGTGTGTGTCTGCTTTCTGGGGGGAGGGGGGGTGACACCATAAGTTACCGCACCGGGTGACACCAACCCTAGTGATGCCACTGAATTGTAACACTCACAACATTTGTAACTGTAACACAAGTATCTAGTAAGATAAGTAACTGGCAATTTTTCATCAACCACATGATAGCTAAAGGGTCATATGAGCTCTTCTTGAAGAAAGCAGATTTTGTAAGGAGCCTTTTTTCTTTTACATTAGGAGTTTCATGGTTATATCTAAGTTTTATCTGCCAATAGATACAGTTTTGTTTTTCTGAACTTGATGTATAATAGGTTAAAGGGACATGAAACCCAAGTTTTTTCTTTCACAATTTAGATAGAGAATACAAATTTAAACAAGTTTCCAATTTACTTTTATTATCTAATTGTCTTCATTCTCTTGGTATTCTTTGTTGAAGAAGCAGCAATGCACTACTGGAGGCTTGCTGAACACATCATGTGAGCTAATAACATGAGTCATATATGTGCAGCCACTAAACAGCAGCTCTTGAGCCTACCTAGGTGTTAGGGATGTGCATTCAGATCCTTTGTTAGGACCTGAATGCAGAAGGAGGAGGTCACTTGTGGCATTCGGTGCGTATTGGAACCGGTGTTCTATCGAGAACTCCAATACATCGAAAACTCCAATCTGACGTCACTTCGGGTGATTCCATACATCTGATTGGTTTGTGTCTCAGTGTCTCAGGATTTACAAAAAATCATATGGGCACTGTAATCGCCTATCTTCACTATCTATTTTGCCTCCGCCTGGGGGGTTCAAGGGGGGCAAATCCCCCCTTGTAAACCTCATTTCCCAAGGGTTACTTGGGGTGTATGCCAGAGGATCAGCGGTGCGCCCCCAAGTCAGGCAAAACAGATAGTGAAAATAGAAGAGTCACCAGAAGTCAACGTCACATTGGAGTTTTCGAGGAATTGGAGTTCTCGACAGAACACCGGATTTCTTCTTTTGAAAGTTAAACACACTAAGATCTGGGCAAATCCAGAATTAAGTGTGTTGCACTTTCACAAGAAGAAATCCAGCACATAAAATATGCCACGACCGACCGCTTCTTCAGCATTTGGATCCTAATAAAGAATCTGAATGCACATCCCTTCTAGGTATCTTTTTCAACAAAGGACACCAAGAGAACAAAACAAATTAGATAATAGAAGTAACTTTGAAAGTTGTTTAAAATCACATGTTCTATATAAAGCACAAAATTAAAAAAATTGGGTTTCATGTCCCTTTAAAAAATTGCATTTTTTTTTACTGTAACCATTTTCTATCTAATGAACCAGATGACAGTGACACCTTATTTGAAAGAGGAGATTTGCTTCTTATAAGGAAGCGTTCTTATAGATGTATGGACTTTTCTTGGCTGAGGTAGTTTCAGGGCCCCCCATGAGTCTAACAGGTTAACAAAGTGCCATTTTACACTAATCATGTGATAATCAGGGACTAGGCTGCAATTTATTTTTAAAGGCATAAATGCTTTCAGTGATACCAACTAATGTTTCAACTGCACAAATACATACAGTATGCACACCTCCTCAGAGAGTCAGTGGCACTTTTGTATATGTGTTTAATACACACCATTGCTTGCTCTCTGCGAAGGCCTGGTGTTTGAATACTGGTGATGCAAAGCATATGCTCATATGCTATTGAAGCTGTAATAAAATTTACTAGATTTAGTTTTTGCTAATAAAAGTAAATTACAAAAACAAAGATCATTTTCTAGACATGTACCAAAGTGATGAGGGGCCACTCCCCCCTCTCAGTGGACGCCCATGCTCTGTTCCCTATCTCAGGATTCCTGGCTACATCCCAGCAATTTTAATTCCTTCTACAGAGGCCCTAGTTTAGGAACCACACAGACCTTGGTTTTTCTCTCTTCTAAAAACGTACTAGTTTTCACCTGCTTCTCACTGACATAAATGTATATTTATTGCAGGGTTTGTTTTTGTTTGTTTTTAACAAAAACAAGATTTTGTTTACTTGTTATTCGATACCCCTTTCTGATTTAGTAACAACATGTCTTCCTGTATTTAAAAAAAATGTACTCATTCAGATGGTATTTTTCTGATTAATATGTCCATTCCAGTACAAAATGGGTTAAACTTTGAGGAATAAAGTGTTTGTTCAACGCTGATGTTTTGCAGAGCTCTTGTTTTTCACAAGCTGAAGTTCCAGCCCCCATTACGTCAGGGCAATTCTGCCTCTTGCCCTTCTTCTCTTCCTTAGCTTCTTATATTTTTTAGATTCTGGTTGGATGACATCCATGCTCTCTTCTTGGGATTGGTTTAATTTCTTGTGAGGGGCGTGGCTGTCAAGGCTACATTCTATTCCGCCCCTTCGTTGAGCCTTGTTTATTAGACTGCTCAGTCTAGGGCAGCGCTTTGAGGCTCTGTGTGTGAGGAGTGAGCAGCAGCTGCAGATAGAACAGAAGGTTCGGGAACATCTAGAACAGGAATATCATTGTACCCTTTGCATGTATGTAGCTTTATATGCTGCAAACCGTCACTGTGCTGCAGAAACGTATACATAGCTATATAAGACGGCTCACTAGTTGCGTTACTTGCACGTCCTCTAGTACTGAGTGAAACAAAAGTTGCCTCTGTGTGCAGAGTGTAGATCTACTGGAAACAGAGCGCTGTGCCGCTGCCTTTGTACCAATAAAAAGCTGCCGTTAGCTGAGCATAATATTCTCGAGTGTTCCAGCCACAGTGCGTGTCCGCCCCCTTTATAGTTAAAGTGCAGTCCGGTGACATTAGGTGAGGATGAGGTTGTCACCCCGATCAGCTAATTCGGTGCCAGAGATCATTTGCAGCCGATGTAGTGGAGTCTGCAACAACAAGGTAAGGACAAGCCCGGGATGTTGCTAGTAAGAAGATAATACCGCATCTAAAGGCTCCTAGGGCTTGATTTACCAACTTGTATTGCTGAGTAGTTTATTAAATGGTTTGTTGGCAGAACAGCTCCTTTGTTGTTGAGTGAAACTGTTTACATCGAAGGGTCGCCTTAGTGTTGAACAATGACATTGTAATAACTGTTTGTCTTAGAGATATTCATTGTCTTGGTCTAGGCGACTCGGTCTTGATGCAATAATTGCAGCCCCCCTTACTGCTTTTGCAATTCATTTGCAATAATCATGGACTTTGAGTTGGCGTTAACACTAGAACCTTTGTGCTCATTATCCTGTTGCTTGCTGAATGTTAACTTTTTTTTTATAAGCTGTTCAATGAGCCAATTAGCAGTTGGGGAATGTTGCTTTGTTTAAAGGTTGATTCTAATTCTTTAACTCCTTGGATGCTGGTGATGGCTGAATCAAGCCCCTCTGTCATCCAAGTGCTTACGAGATAAATTAATCAATATTTGATCTCTCAGGTGCGTCTTTTTGGAATTTGGATTGGAAGAAAACTCTTTAATAATCTGTTCTGTATAAACATTACATACCCCCTTCTGTGGCCCCATTGGCCTGCCCCTTACGCTTGTTTTTCTAGCTCATTGAATGAGCTCCAGTTTATCTCCCCCTCCCTCCCAAATCTTGACTCTGCTTTTCATTCTTCTCGATGTAGAGCTCGCTGCACTTACTCTTTAAGATCACAGTTTTGAACATATGACATTAGTCTGTTTGGTAGAGAAAGGCAAGTTGTTTTATTCTAGGGGTTAAATACTTAGAAATGATTACTCACTGAGTGCTAAATGTATAATAACCGTATGACTGATGCATCACAAATTATATGGATATAATACAACTGTAATGTAAAACTTCAGAACCACAAGTGTAAAAAGGTTGCAGATGTGGAAATCTTAACCAATAGACATGCCAATCAATTTTTTGTTCTTAGTTTCTTTGTTGGATGTATTGTTACTCACATCACATTTTGATGTTCAAATATTCCAAAATTGACCAGTTGGCTTTTAAGATTTGTTGAGGAGATATAATTAAAACAACTCTGCTCTATTATAGTCAGAAGAGGTTTGGTCAAATCTGCATAAAGTCTTTTTGTATCTTTATTTATTTTTACTTAAAATGAATAACAAATGTTTTAGAATTCTGCACACTAGTGAATGCTGAACAATCGTATGACACTGCTTTGTCCAGTCTGTATATTCACGTATTGTTACAATGCATGGGCCCCTAAAATATTTAATCTGGCTTTTAAAAAGTATTCTGAACCACTTCATCATTTGCTGGGTCTGAAAAGTACTGTGCTTTATGTGATATATTGGTGTTAAATGTATAAGTGCTGTGCGTGTAATTTGTCATTTTAACGCACCACTGTATTCCATTGTACTTGGTACATGATCAAGGGGGTGTGTAATATTATAGTTGTATATCACTCACTAAGTGTCACAATCCAGCTATATAACATTACAACACAATAATGTGAGACTGTAATGAGATATATATATATATATATATATATATTCATAGAAAACGCACTCACTAAAAAGGCGTGCAGGCACGGTTTGATACAGAATAGATGAAGCTTGCACTTACTGGATTTTTAGAAAAGGTGCTTTATTTAGCACAAAAAAGTGAAGTTTCGGGGATCAATCACCCCTTCATCAGACCCGAGTCTGAAGGGTTGATTGATCCCCGAAACATCACTAAATAAATACCTGAAACATTGCTAAATAAAGCACCTTTTCTAAAAATCCAGTGAGTGCAAGCTTCATTATATATATATATATATATATATATATATATATATATATATATATATAATATATATATATATATATATATATATATATATATATATATATATATATATATATATATATATATATAATCTCAATGTCAATAGTATACAATATTTTATTGTAATATTAAAATATGTATCATTTTTTGGATAACTGCTATGTGGAGTTTTGCATATTCTATAATTTGTAGGAATAAAGCTCATTTAACATTTGTTGGAATGCTGCAGTGTCATATACATTACTGAGCTATACCTGTTAGCAGACAAAGGATTGTTTTTCACATGCAGTTGTATCTCTGCTTGTGTTGAATATAGCGACAAACAACATTTCGGCCCCCTCCAGTGTATATAATATGGAACTGCAATAGCACTTTAGACCCACCATAATCCTAATAAACCGTATACCTTGCATTGTATGACGTAATGGATATTTTTTAAGTAGAGTTGTGATTCTTGTCACGTCTTCACTTTTGTCACTGACATGATTCTTTGTGCCTTCGGTTCAGTTACAAATTTTAAAATTTGATTTCCTTTCTTTGCTATTTTTAAGTGATAATCCTAAAAATAAAGCTTGACACATTTTATGTCAGATTTAAGGGTCTGTCAAAAATGAGGAGCCAGATACATATGTTTTGTAGCCTGACAAATATAAATAAAAACAAAAAAATATATATTTATGACCTAGGACTGATTCTAGCAGATCGTGGCTCCCATGATCGGAGAAGCCTGGTCTTAAAAGGCAGGTTTATGTCCCTTTAGTTTCTAATCTCTCACAGCAATATTGCTGATTCATAGGGTGATTGAATCCTATGGCAAAATGTGTCAAACACCTGAAAACCCCTTATTACTAGGCCAATTTGTGAAAATGACAGTGATGCATAAGATAGTCAGCTAAAATCATAAGAAATACTTTGTAATTATGGTTACATGCTTTTCCTTGCTGCCTTGTTAGCTGGGATTCTAATTATTGTTTGAACCACCCATATTTCATCATCTAGAGACCTTTGGCCCCAGTCGTTATTTGAGAAAAAAATTAAAAAGATGACTATTCAAGACGTGCCTACAGTCAGGGTTGCATTTTAGCAACTCTTCTTTAGTAAGAATGCTCAGCCTGATGTTTCTACTGATTACATCATTGTGCAAAAAGAATAGACGTATGCGATGGCCACTTGTATTATAAAGTGAGAGAATGTTCTATCTGATTACAGTAAGGCACACACCACATTTAGACTTTCAGCGTGCGGAATCAAATATATTAATTATACATATTTACTAAGTATTCTCTATTTGCAGTTAATCTGTTATCTTCTTAAATAAATTGTCTATTTTATGCTGGCTTTGCTTCCAGCTAATAGTTTTTTTTTTTTTTATTTATATTTATTTTTCTCTACAGGAACTAGGAATCAGTATTCCTCGACCCGTAAGACAAGGACCTAGCAGGTTCATCCCAGCAGGAGAGGTTAGTATGTGTAATTATTTGTATTCTATGGTAATTTATCAGCATAGAGTCCGACATCTTCTAACTTTAAAAATAGAGCATACAAAAGAATGACCCTTAAGTTCTGCTATAGCTAAATAGTCCTTATACTCTTCTGAATGTGTTTGCTCATCTTCATCTGGTTTTCTGACAGATTCTTCAAGTTGGAAGGGAGGATGCAAATATGCACTCTGTATTTTCTGATGCTTTCACAGATATGGGTCGTCTGGATAACATAACACTGGTGATGGTTTTTCACCCACAGTACTTGGAGAGCTTTCTAAAGACACAGCACTATCTGTTACAGATGGACGGCCCTCTGCCTGCTTGTTACCAGCACTATATTGGGATTATGGTGAGCACAACTGTTACTCTTTCACCTGTAGCAATCCTTTCAGGGTGTCATAATACATCATGAAAGTAAACACTACTTTAATATAGTCTACTATAAAATCTTTAATTATGCAAAGTTAAATATATTTGCATTTTATTTTGGATTTATTTATCTACCCCCCCCTTCCTGTAATTCAGTTCTGAAAATAAAGAGTTGAATAAATACATTTTCGACTTCACAAGCCAAACATTGCTGCATATATTTTCCTAAGTGGCATTGGCAGAAATGATCTGATAACAAACTGTAAAACCAAAATGATAGTGGCTAGCGTGCTCTACCTCTGTAACTAGTCCTGATTGACTCCACTAAATAAGTGGTGGGTACAATTTGGTTAGTGAAAAACAGTTGTAACAAAGAAGATTTTAATGTGTTCATAATTATTTATACTGACCTAGTATATTAATTTATTGTTATTACAAGGTGTCCCTTTTTAAAGGGACAGTATACACCAATTTTTATATAACTGCATGTAATAGACACTACTATAAAGAATACACACAGATACTAATCCAGTATAAAACCTTTTAAAAACGTACTTAGAACCTCTCAATTTAGCACTGTTGATGGGTTAGGCAGGGACACCAACTGAAAGTTGCTGAGAGCAGACCCCCCCCCCCTTCCTTCTTCCCCTGCATATGAATAGACCCATTATACAAACAGAAGCAATCTGAAGTCTGTAGACATCCATATACATCTAAAACTTTTAGGCTTAGGAGTCTCAGCACAATGTTATTTAAAAATAAGCAAAACTCTACATTGGTACAAAACCACACCCAGGTGGGCTATATAAATGCATAATCTACAGAACATTTATGCAAAGAAAAATCTAGTGTACAATGTCCCTTTTTAACCTTCCCTTTATGTTTCAGGCAGCAGCAAGGCACCAGTGCTCTTATCTTGTGAATCTACATGTCAATGACTTTATTCATAATGGAGGAGACCAAAAATGGTTGAATGGCCTTGAAAATGCACCTCAGAAGTTGCGCAACCTGGGAGAACTGAACAAGATGCTGGCGCATAGACCGTGGCTTATTACCAAGGAGCACATTGAGGTGAGTCCTTGATGCTGATTAGTAAGAGTGGTCTAGTAGCTGCTTCATGCCATATACTTATTTATAGTGTACTCTGACCTATGTGGATTTTAGAAGAGAGAACTATTTTTAAAATATGTATTTCTTTTTTAGCAACTACTAAAAACTGGTGAACACAGCTGGTCTCTAGCAGAATTAATCCACGCAGTAGTCCTCCTTGCACACTACCATTCGTTAGCCTCTTTTACATTCGGTTGTGGAATAAATCCAGAAATTCACAGTGACGGTGGCCCTACCTTCCGCCCTCCCTCTGTCAGCAACTACTGCATTTGTGATATTACTAATGGCAACTATGTGGGTCATCAGACACAAGTTGGTGTGATGGTAAGTTGTTGTTTGTTTAACTTTTTCGTATAGTAAACTTGAGTTTTAACCTTTTGCCGCCGTTGTATTCTGTCACAACGGCGCTGGGCTTTAAAGCCGTTATGACGGAATACGTCATAACCAACGGCTGTCCTGAAGCCTACTGCGCTTGCAGGATTTGATCGTGGTCTGGAGGGCGTTCCTAGCGTCATAGGGACGCCCCCCAGATCTGATCCCATAATTGAAATCTTGCGATCGTGATTTCAATTTGTCTACATAGGAACATTGTTCCGATGTAGACTTTATAACCCAGTCACGAAAGGGTTAAGGAATAAAAAAGTGCACACACAAGTTAACACAAATTACTAGGGACATTTTTTTTCCTACTTTTTCTGTTATGTATTTGAAAAAGTAGCAATGATGGCAAAAATATTTTGCATAATAAAAAATTAACCGTAAAGGGACAAAGTCAAAATTTAAACTTTTGATTAAGACAGAGCATGTGATTTTAAACAACTTTTACCATTTACTTATATTATAATGCACTACTTGGAGCTTCCTTATGATTTGGTTGCTGCCTCTTGTCATTACTTACTCAGTGTGTTGAGCTAGCTCTCAGTAGTGCATTGCTGCCTCTTTCAATAAATAAGAGAATGAAGCACATTGGTAATATATGTAAATTGGAAAGTTGTTTAAAATTATACACTCTACCTGGCTCATGGGGGGAAAAAAGATGTTGGGGTTTAATGCTCCTTTTAAACTGATCTTAACAGGAAATTATTGTTGGTGCATAACTGATACATCTGCATTAGTAACCATTGTCTAATTATTCTGGACTGGAACATCTACTGGAAAAATGCATGCATTATACAATAAACAAATGCTCAATAGTAACCCTGTGCTCATACACTGAGACATGGTACACTGCCACCTACTGTTCAGAAATTCATGAGCACAATAACTTCTTCTTTTTAATTTTTTTTTAAATGTATATTTTATTTTGCAGGGTACAGATTCTTGTGAAGTTGAAGCTTTAATGGAAAAAATGAAACAGCTACAAGAATGTAGGGACGAGGAAGAAGCAAGTCAAGAAGAGATGGCAACTCGTTTTGAAAGGGAAAAGACGGAAAGCATGTTGGCATTTGCTACAGGTACACACCAATTAAATGCTCCCATATAGAGCTATCTTGAAAATCTGCATGTACCCATCATTGGTGGTTTAGATTCCGTTGTGTTTTTTTCTTTAACGTGCGTTGGAATTAATATTTACCTTTTCTTTTTCAAAAGAAGATGAAGACCCTCCTCCTGCACGAGATGTTTCTCGTCATTTTGAAGATACAAGTTATGGATATAAAGATTTCTCACGTCGTGGGATGCATGTGCCTACATTTAGAGTGCAGGTAAAAAAAAGTTATTTGTTTGTGGGGAATTGTTTTCCAATAGTTTGGGATTTTTTTTGTCTTTTTCGTACCTAGTTGGCTATCCTTTTTAAGACTTGTGTTTTCTAAATGTGGGCACATTTGTCACGGTACGCTATTAAAATGTTGGCTTGAAAATGCAGTCATTCTAAACAGGACAATAAAAACCTTGTGGTGCCAGAATAGCACGACTATAAGAGTTGTTTTAGAATGTCTGCATTCTTCTGCAGTGTCTATACCATTTCTGTCTGCAAGTTCATTGCACATGGTGAGGCTGAGTTTATGTAGTGATCGTGCCAATTTCATAAACATTCAAATATAACTTTGCTTCTAATGATCACACTACATTTTTATTACAATATTTAAAGTCACATCACACTTAAAGCCAGTACACTGTATAGTTTAACAAAACCTAAGTGTGGAATACGAAGACTGACTCCTTGAAAATAACCCACAATGTATTAAATACTTCATGTGTAGTCTTTTTGAGAAACTTTGTGGGTGTTTCTGTATTCTAAAATAAAATTGTTTTCTTAAAGGGACCGTATACAACAATTTTCATATAACTGCATGTGATACATTACTATAAAGAAGAATATACACAGATATTGATATAAAAATCCGGTATAAAACCCTTTTTAAAAACTTATGTAGAAGCTCCCAGTTCAGCACTGTTGATGAGGTTAGGACACCCAGTGAAATAGGGGCTGAGAGCAGACCCTCCCCTGCATATGAAAAGACCCATTATACAAAGAGTAGCAATTTTGAAATCTGTTTACATCAGTATACATCTAAACTGGGGCTTGGTTAGGAGTCTGGAAATCAGCACAATGTTATTTAAAAATAAGCGACCCTATACATTGTTACAAAAACACTCTCGGATGGACTATATAAATTGATCATCTACAAGACATGCAAAGAAAAATCTAGTGTACAATGTCCCTTTAATATTATATTGTGCATTCTTGGCTTTAGAAGGATGGTTAGACGCTTTTGCAACATTTGCAGTTATCAAGAGTTGTGTATCTTCCATATTTCTACCTGGAAAACCTTTTAAGCACAGGCTGTAGTTTATTTTTACCCTCCTTTAAATTTAAGCATATTTGTTTGTTAGAGAGAGGGTGGCTACGGGTAAGTTAAATGCACAAATAAGCAAAATCCAGAAGATCCTAGTTAGTTTTTTTTTTTGTTTTTCTTTTATGCGGCAATAGATGGCAATCTTCTGCAGCAATGCATTTTTTCCCCATACCTATAGAAGATGAGCTTATTAAAAATAAATGTTGTTAAATTATTCGGCACAGTCTCATGTACCTACCTGCTTGTTTGTTCCTGTACACCAATAATGCTGTAAGCTTGTTCGTTCCTGTACACCAGTAATGCTGTAAGCTTGCATAGCTGGCTGTGTATATGTAGAACTGCACTGTAGGTGTTGTCACACTTGTGATGCAACATGGTGCTAGAAGAAGTGTGTGACTTCTCAACAGGGACAACTTTATAACATAAGTGGTTCATGGTTACTCGCTGGCAACCTCATTATTATTTTTATTTATTAGCCTACTCTGTCAGGGAGCTTGGTGTTTCTTACCTCGCCTGTCTGTATTATAATATAGATTGCAGATCTACATATTTGCCGAGAGAACCATCTGCAAACAGAAAAGGAATGACCTTATTTTACATTTATTATTATTATTATTATTATTATTATTATTATTATTATTATTATTATTATTATTATTTGAAAGAAGTACTCATTACAACTAGTCTAAATTTGATAATAAAAACATTTTCCAATTGCTGTTTTACAGGATTACAGTTGGGAAGACCATGGCTATTCGTTAGTTAATCGCCTTTATCCAGATGTTGGGCAGCTATTAGATGAGAAGTTCCATATTGCTTACAACTTGACATATAACACCATGGCAATGCACAAAGATGTAGATACCTCAACTCTGAGACGTGCAATATGGAATTATGTGCACTGCATGTTTGGGATAAGGCAAGTCTTCGTCTTAAGATACATATGAATGTATGTAAATAATAGAACCCTGAAATGGACTGCACTCTCAAACTGGACAGCATACACATCCCATGTCACTGCAGAACTCAGTCCTGGGTGTTCACCAGCACGCACAGCGTAGAACTCACAATTTAGTAGATCAAATACATATTCCTTACGTTTTCTGAAATTTTGCCAGTTCTTGTTTCTTTATTGATTTGTTTAAAGGCAGTTTTTTTCTCTTTTTTTTTTTTTTTTTTTTTTATTTATTTTTTTAATCTCAAAATACATTTTTAAATAATAAAACCGTTTTATGTGCTTGTTGTCACAAAGTTTACAGAACATGTTTATAAATAAAAACATTGCAATAACATATATTAATAACAGCTGCAGCAGCTGGGGCTGGAAAGCTACAATTTAAAGGGGTGATTACTGGATGCAATTGGGTTGTAGGGTGCCTATATAACTCCTCAATCTGACATTTGTACTTAATACAAAATAATATAATTTAATTCTGAAAATAATATTCGGGAAGGAGTATCCAAATAATCCCCTTTGAGAAAAATGGGGCATTTTACATTCTACTGACTCAACCGAAAATAGAGCTGGGCTTTGTATTTTTCCAGGGCTGCTTTTTATTCCCAGTCCAGCCCTGGCTAAGGATGTTCCTCAGAGTACAGTATGTTTTGAGCATAATTGTGCAAGATGAGAACTAGCAGTATAACAGGCAATCTAGCAATTAGAGTAATTTTTCAAAAGTTAGTGGCAAGTTCTTATTAAAGGGCCATGGTACCCAAATGTTGAAACACTTGAAAGTGATGCAGGCATAGCTGTAAAAAGATATATATATATATATATATATATATATATATATATATATACATACATACATACATACATACATACATACATACATACATACATACTGTGTGTGTATATATGAGGACTTCTAAGCAGCAAATCAGTATGTCTGTCCCGGGACAGTTACGGGAGTGAGCTTACGTGCACACATCTTATTTCCCTATTCAGTTTAAGGAAGTTTACTATGAAATCTCATGAGATCACAGTAAGAGTTCATGACCTCAGCACTGTTGATGCTGATTGGCTGCTGTTCATTTCCTTTTTTTTTTTTTTTTTTAACATAGAGATGCTCAGTTGATATTTTCCTGTCAGCTTTTTAGTTTTACTGCATCCGTTTCAAGTCATTTTAGCATATGAGTATTATGTCCCTGACGTGCAATAATACAAATAACAGCAATTTGTATTGGCAGAACAGAAGTGAACAATTTTTAGTTAAAGGGACACTAAACCCAAATTTTATTTTGTGATTCAGATAAAGCATGCAATTTTAAGCAACTTTCTAATTTACTCATTATCAAATTTTAGATTTTTAAAAGTTTAGATGCCGGCCCATTTTTGGTGAACATCCTGGGTTGTCCTTGTTGATTGGACAGCACAAGTAAAAGGGTGCTGTCCATGGTTCTGAACCAAACATTTGCTGGCTCCTTAGCATAGATGCCTTCTTTTTCAAATAAAGATAGCAAGAGAACAAAGAGAAATTGATAATAGACGTAAAGTAGACAGTTGCTTAAAATTGCATGCTCTATCTGAATCATGAAAGTAAATAAATGGGTTAAGTGTCCCTTTAAGTCTCCACTCCAGCTTAAAATGAAATGGGAACATAGTTTTAAAAACGCCACAAGATGGCGTATGGGTAGGAATTGAAGGGATTGGTTTAAGTATTGGTGCATTTGTACAAGTACTCATGCAAATACTTGGTATCGGCACCGATACTATTATTTGTATCGGTGCAACCCTACACACTTAGTAAAAAAAAAAAAATCTAGAAAAAAGTTGATCCGGTGTGTGCTTCCACTAATGCTTGTTGGATAATAGGCCCTTCCTGTCCATACTTACTGGCTAATCGGTACAATGAGTATTTTTAAATTTGAACAGCTTTTTCTTCACATTTTTATTTTTCATTCAACATGTTGAGGTTCATCCAATGAGGAAAAAAAAATTGTACAGTGTAACTTTAAAAGGACAAAAGTCATAATTGAACTGGCTGGTTCAGATAGAACTTAAAATTTGTAAGAGAGGTGTTTTTGTTTGTGCAGTGTATTTTTAAGCATGTTCATATTTTGTTCTGTTTTTTAAATATTTTTGACATGCCCTTTGTAACATACGTGGGTTTTTTTATTTATTTTTATGCACAGATATGATGATTACGACTATGGAGAAATTAATCAGTTATTGGACCGAAGCTTTAAAGTTTACATAAAAAATGTGGTGTGCAGTCCAGAAAAGACCACAAAGCGAATGTATGACAGTTTCTGGAGGCAGTTCAAGCACTCTGAGAAGGTGACCATTTTTTACATCAAACAATTTTTTTTTTATTTCCCCTGGCACAAGCATTCATATTTCGCTAATAATTTACCACCATAGCAGATGGTCACACAACCAGCCAGCACCAGTGATTTTTATGTAGTACATTTTATTTTGTACTACTTAAAGGGACATAATACTCATATGCTAAATCACTTAAAACTAATGAAGTATAACTGTAAAAAGCTGACAGGAAAATATCACCTGAGCATCTCTATGTAAAAAAGGAAGATATTTTACTTCACAATAATCCTCAGCTCAGCAGAGTAAGTTCTGTGTAAAAAGTTATACTCAGCTGCAGGTAAAAAAAATAATAATGAAGAAATGAACAGCAGCCAATCAGCAAACAGCAGTGCTGAGGTCACAAACTCTTTTACTGTGATCTCATGAGATTTGACTTAACTCATGATATTTCATTGTAAACTTCCTTACACTGAATTGGGAAATAAGATGAGAGTGCACGAGGCTCATCCCTTCAGCTGTCCCAGGACAGACATACTGATATGCTGCTTAGAAATCCTTTACAATGGGAGGTGGCTACTGAGGAACTTATGAGGTAAAATATCTCTCTTTTTTACATAGAGATGTTCAGGTAATATTTTTTTAGTCTGCTTTTTAAAGCTATGCTGCATCACTTTCAAGTGTTTCAACATTTAGGTATTATGGCCCTTTAAGACTCAGTTCTGTAGCTTGTGCATTTACAGCGCTGCATGTTCCACTTTTAGGAAATAAAAAACGTTTACCATATATAGTATACAAATACTGTAAGAAATATATTTTTCATTCTGGCTGGTAGTTTATTTTTGGGGTATATTAAAAATAGAGGCATTTTCTAAGTGCACGATGTGCTGAAATTTTTTTTTTTTTATAGGACAAACACACGCGTACACACACACACACTGTTTAAAGGTTCATAATGTTTTATTTAACTGTTCCATGTCACCTGCAAAGGAGTTAAAGGGACAGGAAACCCCAAAACATACATTTTAAACAACTTTCCAAATTACTTTTATCAAATTTTGCTTTATTATCTTGCTATCCTTTGCTGAAGGAGCAGCATTACATTACTAACAACTAGCTGAACACAACTAGTTAGCCAACCACAAGAGACAAATGTGTGTAGTCGTCAATCAGTAGCTATCTCCCATTAGTGCAGAATATGTGCATATTCTTTTTCAGTAAGGGATGCCAAGAGAACTAAACACTTCTGAAAATAGAGTTTTTCATTTTAAGACTCTATCTCTATCTGAATCGTGCAAGGTTTTTTTTTTTTTTTTTTTTTAAGTTTGACTTTCCTATCCCTTTAAATATACAAGGTCAGATTACGAGCAGCAATGCACTCCTGGGGAACTAACTAAAGCCATCTGGTGAGTTAATGACAAGGAATATGTGCATAGCCTGCAATCAGCGGCTCACTGAAAGCAGTGCATTGTTTCTCCTAAGCTGACATGTGAATGTCTTTCAACAAACGATGCCAAGCTACAAAGTAAATTTGATAACAGAAGTAAAATTAAAAAGTATCTTCTGAACCATAAATGGTTAATTTTTACTTTCATGTCCCCCTTTTTTTTTTTTTTTTTTTTAAGACGATAACAAAAAATGTCTCCTGCACAGGAATATGACATCTCAGCATTGAAAGTATGAAGAGACAAATTTTGCTTATTTATCTACTTTTTAAAGCAAAAAAATGCAGAATGGTTTTGCTAAACTAGCATTTTCCTTTCCCCTTGATATATTATGAAATTAAAAATTAAAGGGGGATAGTAAAGTCATAATTAGTCATGATTTAGACGGAACATATAATTTTAAACAACTTTCCAATTTACTTCTATTTAATTTGCTTCCTTCTCTTGTTATCCTTTTCTGAAAGGTTTATCTAGGTAAGTTTAGGAGCAGCAAAGAACCTAGGTTCTAGATGCTGATTGTGGCTATATACATACATACATACATACATACATACATACATACATACTCAACCATGTATTCAGTTAGAAATCAGTAGTGCATTGCTCCTTCAACAAATGATACCAAGAGAATGAAGCAAATTTGATAATAGAAATAAACAGAATTTTTTTTTTTTTTTTTTTTTTTTTTTTTTTTTCAAATTGTGTTCGTTCTGAATCATGAAAGAAAAAATGCGGGTTTTATGTACCTTTTTAATGTAACCCTTCCATGTCTCATCAAATAGTATAAATTGCCTGAGCCTTTACCTTAAACCTTTGTTACAGATTCTACATTTTAAAGGGATAGAAAGGTCACAAATTAAACGTGCATTTCAATTTTGAAATAGAGGCTTTTTGCAATATACTTAAAATTAGCAAAAATAGTTTTTCCTGCAGCATATGCACATATCCTAAGGGCTCGTGCACCAGTAATTTTAAACACTACACCTCCTTAGCGGGTCTTGGCAGTAGCTTGTATGATGCAAATGATGTCTTCAGAAACAATACACACCACTGCCACCTCTCTGCGCAAGCAGTGTTTAAATACCGGTGCACGGGCTCTCGCAGGATGTGTGCGTATGCCGCAGAAAAATAGTTATAACTTTACTAGAAGTATATTACAACAAGGCTTATATTTCAAATTGAAAAGCACCCATGCACTTTTATATTTTTTATTTTTGAAGTTTTCTATCCCCTTTTTTAATAAGGTGTTTTTTTATATATATGTGTGTTTCAAGTTTTATAAAAGGAAATATTAATCAATTTCTTTGTTTTTCAGGTTCATGTTAATTTGCTTCTTATGGAAGCGAGAATGCAAGCTGAATTACTGTATGCTCTGAGAGCAATTACTCGTTATATGACCTGATTTCTACTTGACTAAAAGAAAAAAAAACAAAGAGGAATGTAACCAGGGCAATACTGCATTGTGAACTGTTGGTTCTCCTTGCCTTTACGGTAGATAACTTTCTGAAGTTTTATGTGCCATATCTCCCATCATATCAGCGGTTTGGTTACTACCGCTGAGAACTGTAACAACCGAATGTTGTGGTGAGTTGATGCTGCTTTAGTATCCCGCCATGTATATGCAAATCTGTTTGCATCAAATACAGCCAATGTCACGGGTAAATCACTTGTGGATGAGAATTGAAGGCAGCAAAGATATTTCAAGAAGTCGGACTGGATTTATTTTTTTCCTCTTCACCCCAGCCATGTGTGTACACAGAATGAAACTCCAGAGGTGCTGCTATTCTATTGACGGTGTAATGAACAAGATGCAGGCATCCCATAAACACATTCATGAACACTGCTACAAGCTGAGCCTATAGTCTTATGGATGTACAAATAAGTTCGTTTTTTTATTATTATTTGTGCATGTTTTGTGGTCAAAGAATTGCAGCAAATATCATGCATCTGCCTTTTTGCTGGATACGGCTTCCCTTAATGTGTTTTGCTGTAAGAAGCTGTGAGATCTATACATACAATATTTTTTGTATTATTAAAGAAAGCAAAACTGAAGTTGTCTTCCTAATGTTTTATTATATATATCTTGTTCCCCTTCTTTTGTACTAGGTGTGTTTGATATTAAATGACTACAGGGAATGGGGATGCACCCTTCTGTTAATCTTGACTGTTTCCAGATGCTACAACACGTTTTGCCAATGTGGGGGGGGGGGCGGCTTTACAGATTTTCGCCCTAGATGCTAACTTTTTATTCAAAATTAACAGCTGGTTTTGAAAAAGAATTGTGTGAAAAATTCTATTATAGAATTGTAAAGCATAAACTCTACCCCAAAAAAGGAAACGTGTTTTTTTTTTTTTTTTTTTTTTTTTTTTTAATTCTCTCCAATGTCTGTCAGTATTGACTTTTTTTAAATAAAGCATTAGAAACAATGTCTCGTTTTGAATTACTCATGAGATAATAGTGGGGGTACTAATGAGAGGGCTCACAAATTTGTTCAGATACTGAAAATCTATTTGCTTAAACCTCTCTGCCACTGTTAAGCCTGTGTGTTATGTTAACAAGATGAACCGATTTTAAACCTGCACACGGTACAATAGCACGGATAGTCATCTGTTAAGGGGACATGCTGATGCAAAAGTGGCATGTTAATTTTTGTTAGCGCATGTCATTTATTTAATCAAAGGGTTAATTTGTTATATAAAGGACCATTAAATACAGTGGGAATGCACAATCAAGTATTACAAAGATAATGCAATATAATTTACTCAAATTTAAAATAAGCAGATTTATTTTTCTGACAAATTTTCAAAATCGACTGAATTAGCTGGTCCTCTGTATCCTGTTATAGCCAATCGCAGACTTTCACATATACGCTGAACTCAAGCACATTCTCATTAGTAGCTGGAACCTCAGGTGTGAATACAAAGACTGTGGACAATTTGATAATGGAAATTGGAAAGTCTTTTATAATTGCATCAATATCTGAATTGTTAGTTTCATTTTGACTTTAGTGCCCTTTTTTTAAACCATGCTTGGAAGCCCTAAGCATTGTAGCTCACAGGTAGACTGTGACTGCTAGTTCTGATTGCCTCACTGGCAGTGTCCTACTAGGGAGATGCAATGCTTGTGGGCCCCCATTAAGACAACAATGAAATGCACTACAATTAAAATACACACACAAAATTGTTTATATAAAATGATAGATTTCCGTCTCTTATCTTTTCAGGGCTGAGTTAGTGTACCTTTTTCTGAGATTATAATAATGGGGGGGGGTGTATTTTATTATTTTTAGCAGGAAAGTTGAAATGAAAAGTATTATGTTGTAGACCAAGTGCCCTGTGTAAGATGTTTAATTGTATAAAGATAAAAAAGGAAATTCAGGCAGGCTACATTTGTAAAATGTTCCTTCTGGCTACTACAGGTGCAAAAAAAAAACTTTTTCCAAACTGCTTGGAACCAGAAAAGGTTTGGTTGTTGGAATAGTTTAGATTTTGGAATATTTGTAAAATGTAAACAATAACATCTTATGTCATAATATAGTTTATAAAATGCAACCTAAAGGTAATTTTATATAATTAATACTTTTGTATTCACAGTACCCTCAGAAAGATGCTACAGTACTGAAATCAGAAACATATTCTAGTCATTTGCATTTTAGAACACCCAGCCCTTTCCCCAGTCTTTGTTGTGTTTTTTTTTTTTGGGGGGGGGGAAATGTGTGTTTATTTTTTTTTAAATAAATACTAATGAAAAAATCAAGAATTAGGGATATGTACCTGTACTTTTTAAAAAAAAAAAAAAAAAAATAGGTTTTACTGCATCCTATTGGACTGTTAATGTCACTTGAACTGACCAGTATAGCTTCAACTCATATTTTCTCCATAATAGGAAGCGATTTTGTCAGCACACATTTTAAAGGGATATTAAACGGGGCTCCTTTTGGTAAAAACAGAAATGTTAAATCAAGTAAACATAAAAACAGATTATGTAGTATAAAAAACAAGTTCTTGTGAAATTATCAGTGTAGACACTGCCCTCAGTTAAATAAGAGAGCTGACATGTTGGCAAATTAGGTTTCATATTGCCTCTTCCTGAGCATCGGGCAAATCTGACTCCCTGTTAATCTAGTATTCACTTAATAGTAAATCAATAGGGAGAAACTAGTTGCTTGTTTATCCATTGTCACATTTGTGACATTTTATATTGTATTTTACTGCACCATTAACTATGGTATTTTATCTCTTCGCTGAGAGCCTGAGCTTGATTGAAATCTACCCTGGAGTGATTTGTTGCACTGCCTTGGTCAGTGAACTGGGACACTGAACTCCCAGTCTGCCTCTATAAGCACAACAGAGTGCTGCTTTACTTGTGAGTATAAAATCTGTATTCACCTATTTTTACATTTGTCCAAACTATCACAAGAGGAGGCAACCCTTGTCTTTGTGATTTTCTTTGCACAGAGAGAGTATTTAATAGTAAATCAGCTTGTTACTCTAGAAGTTTTATGACATCAAGCTTGGTAAGCCTTACTGTAGAGCCCCCAGCCTCCTTGTAGGATTGTGACAGGAAGTAATGGACACTGCACAAATATAAGTTTAAAAAAAAAAAGTAATACAATGTAAAATCTATTTAAAGTGATACATATTGCATTGATTTCAATTAAAGGGACATGAAACCCAGAATTTGTATTTCATAACTCAGACAGAACATGTCATTTAACAACTATCCAATTTACTTCTATTATCTAATTCGCTTCCTTAGCTTTGTATCCTTACTTGAAAAGCATATCTATGTAGGCCCAGGAGCAGCAATGCATTACAGGAGCTAGCTGCTGATTGTGGCTACACATAAATGCATCTTTTCATTGGTTCACCATATGTGTTCAGCTAGCTCCCATTAGTGCATAACAAATTTTTATAGTGGTAGTAAATTGGAAAATTGTTTAAAATCACATGCTCTTTTCTGAATCAAAGAAAATGTTTGGGCTTCATGTCCCTTTAGGTATAAGCTGTTTCCAAGATGTCCAGCACTTGCCGATTCCTCACATGAGCAATCCAAAGAAGCAGAAGCACTCCAATTCCGTTAAAAATTTTTATTGAGCTCCATAACAAAAAGACAAATAGACATCATTAAAGGGACAGTAAAGTCATAATTAGACATTCATGATTTAAACAGAGAATACCATTTTAAACAACTTTCCAATTTACTTCTATTTTTTAATTTGCTTCTTTCTCTTGTTATCCTTTTCAGAAAGGTTTATATAGTAAACTCAGGAGTAGCAAATAACTGAAGTTCTAGCTGCTGATTGGTGGCTATATATATACATACATACACAGATTGTCATTGGCTCACCCATGTGTTCAGTTAGAAACCAGTAGTGCATTGCTGCTCTTTCAACAAAAGATACAAAGAGAATTAAACAAATTTGATGATAGAATTAAACATGAAAGTTGTTTAAAATGTTATGTTCTATTATTATTATTAAGTCCAGGAGTACAACTCAATCAGTCTCATTATCTTTTATCATCAGATAAAATACTATTGTTATAAAAACGAAACTGAGGTTTTTATTGCTATGTGTCCCAGTTTATTCTTTGAAGCATGTGTCAGTTTAGATTCAGTTGTCGTTTATTTTCATTTGGATTACAAGATGTCGTGCCATGGCTATCGCTAACAGTTACTCTCATATTTTAGATAATGCCTTATCAGGTAACAATATCTATAGGTATAACATTATATTAGTTAGGACATGACGACTATGGCTACGATATCTGTATTTAGTTATACTTGTTCACAATGGTACCTTACTCGATATATGTATGCATTTTATTCATGTTTGAAATTGTTTATAGACAAATTATTTGTTGTAATCTCTCAAAACCTCAATAATAAAAAATATAATAATTTTAGTGTTCTACCTAAATCATGAAAAAAATGTTTTTGGATTTCATGTCTCTTTAACATCAGTGATTTCTATTACAACCTTTCCTTAGTGAGAAATCTGATATATTCCAGCCTAATGTAGTAGACTATACCTCTGCTTACAATACCTTACTGTTGGCCTTGAATCATTAGCCATCATCAATTTGCTTTGGAACAAGCCTGAACTAGCCTAACCCATTTGTTATTTGTCTATGAAAGCCTGTGACTCAGTTCTACCACAATGACACTGTTTTTGTGGAAGTGACAGTTAGAATAGTATTTATATCTTATATAACACTAGACTCTGACTTTATACAATTGCTGATTTATAGGTGTTTATTGGTATTTTGTAAGTTGCCTTACATCCTATTGTGGATCATTTTAACCATACTCCCTTACTTCTGTTTTTCTGTTATTTTATCATGGGTTGTGATATTAGGGACTCCTTTTCCCACAATACTTTTTAAATTGCAATCAAGCAGGAAACAAACTACATTTTCTTTATAGTTCTAAACCTATAGGCCTAGATTACAAACCGAGTGGTAAAAATGTAAATTGTATGGAGAGTTAATCCAGTTGGAGCACAATATATGACACTTCAATACCTATTGCATTTTGGATGGCTAAATATTTATTTATTGCATGAGCAGTACTCGTGTGCGGATGCATAATTTTCCTCAGGTAATAGGTTTCTATGACAAAAATGATTCATATTGGATAAAGCTAATGCCCAAAGCTTAATTGTGTGTAAAAATTCTGTTTCAGGTAGTGAGGTTTTACATTTAATTCTATAGTATTTTAAGAAGTTTTTTGAATGCACAATAGCAAGAAATAAATGCTAGGTTTTCTATAGCATTGAATTGCTCAGTGAGTGCAAAACCTATCCAGAGCACTTTGTAATACAAGCGTAATGGGACCCTTTATAAGTACAGGGCGTGCTACGTAGTTGTTTAAACATTTTAGACCAATAACTTATAATAAAAGGGCGTTATTGATAGTGTGAGGGCAATCGAAACATAACATTGCCACATGTTAAAAATTGTGTTCCACTTATTGCTTGTCAGAGAAGTACGTTTAGATGTTTTTTAGACCGTTTCTTAGTAGTCATATCTCCTACACTTACTTAAAAGGGACACTGAACCCAAATTTTTTCTTTCGTGATTCAGTTAGACCATGACATTTTAAGCAACTTTCTAATTTCTCCTATTATCAAATTTTCTTCATTCTCTTGGTATCTTTATTTTGAAATGCAGAGAATGTACGTTAGATGCCGGCCCATTTTTGGTGAACAACCTGGGTTGTTCTTGCTGATTGGTGGAATTGGTGAATTGGTTCTGAACCAAAAAAAAGCTTAGATGCCTTTTTTCAAATAATGATAGCAAAGAACAAAGAAAAATTCATAATAGGAGTAAATTATGAAGGTTGCTTAAAATTGCTGCCCTATCTGAATCACGAAAGAAAAAAAATTGGGTTCAGTGTCCCTTTAATTTCCCTTTGGTTTTGTTGTTTTAACTATTCCTAACTTTGTCGGTCTTTTCTCTCTGTTACAAAAACATATTATATAGTATTGCTACTATGGTCATGGTGCTGATTTTTTAGCTTTCAACGTATCTCACAGTTGACTTTGTAATTCCTCAGATCATTTACACATATCTGTATTCTTGAATATTCTAACATTCTTTTCATGCTTATATATTTTTTCTGTCCCCTTGGAACTGTAGTTTGTTGCATCAAACAAATAATAAACAGTGTTTTTTCTTTTCTAGATTGCATCGGCATGGTGCTGGCTATGAAATGGATCACATAACAAATCTACTTAATAAGTGTATTAATCTTACAGTGGGCAAAGAAAACCTCAAGAGTAAAATATACTGATAATGACAAATATTTTATGTATTTACTGATCCATAGTGGATTTTTTAGTATCCCGGAAATTGTATAAACCAATTTCTATACAGTGCTAGGGCAGTAAAGTAATTGTGCTGCATTTAACAAAGGTATCTTAAAAAGGCTATTAAAGTTGTTTTTTTCCAATAGATGTTGGTGTCCTGAATAAAAATATATGGGCCAGTATTAATAAGGTGGGAGCACACAATATCATTTTAGCCAAAGCGATATTTGCACTCCACTTTGTAATACCAGTGCAAGCAAATGTGAGTTGTATTAGCAGGTGAGGTGCAATGTAAACGCAAGCTCACTTTTGCATTGCTCAAAAGAGCACGCTTCCATAGGCTCTAATGGGGAGGCCTCGTTCTGATGCCGTCATACACGGCACAGAACCAAAGCACAGGAGAAGGGGGGTAAGGTCACACAGTGATGGGGGAAGCAAAGTGTAAATAAGTAAGTTTTATGCTGATATACATAAGTATTTATGTGTTATGTGTAAATACACATATTAACACAAGTACATAGATATGTATTTAAGCATATACATTTACAGCGACCACACTGTAATAGGCGACTTTTCACTAACACCCCACAAGCCCGCCAACTGTAGCCCAAAAAAAACTGCTAAGTGCAGTTTTTTTTTTAATGCTACCTTTTTATTTGAAATAAAGAAAACTAACACTTACATTTTGGGAAGCTATTGGGGGACATTATAGAAAATTACCAGAGGTCTGACGTCTGTTAATTTTCTGAGTGCTAATTGCTACCGCACACTTGCGAGTAGCAATAACTAGCCACTTGTAATGGCTGGTCATTTATCATGCGCCAGCAAACGGGCAAGGTTTGCCCGTTTACGGGTGCACGTAATTTAGCGCACCACTTGTACATCTTAGCCCTATTTGTTTTATATTCTGTCAATGTCTAAAAGGGTAATGTACATCTTACTGAAGAAGCAGTGTGTTTTCACATGGAATCTATATACAATGTAGAGTGAGACAATCACTCCTCTTTCTTTTGCTACTGCAGTCAAAAGCTAAGTAGATCAAATAAATTGTTGCGCTTTATATTCGTTTATACCTTCTTAATAAGATGTTGTATGTAAATGTACTCTTATTTGTTTAAAGTATAATTACTTATTGTATCTTCTGTTTTAATATATATATATATATATATAAAACCTTCCTAATTATATTTATTTGTTCTCACAATTTCTTGATGTGGCCTCTTTTCTATGTATTGTTTGATTTTCTGGCCATCAATATGTGTTTATATTGTCTTTTATTTTATTTTTGACTTTGTTCCCCTGAAATTTAAGAGTCTCTCATCACTTTCTCATTACCCATATTTAGTGCCGTGCCATATTTATATTTTTTACTACCTTCTTAGTCACTATTTTCTTTTCTGCCATTTTTCTCCTCCGTTTTTCATTTTTTTTCTTGTGGCGGGGTGCACAGCAGTCGCCATTTTAGATCTCTTCTTCTTTCCATCCATTTTCTGACACAATACTTATTTTTGTCTCCTTCCTCCGTCAGCTCCTGTAGGGCTAGGATTATGTTTCTCAGTGTGTTACATTAACTCTCCCTCTTTTACCTTTTTACTGTCATAATTATTATATAGGTCATAAATATTTTTGTAGTAATAGATTATGTTGTATTAATCATTTTTATATTACTCTTAATATTTACCACATTATGATTTATACATTTTTACTTTCTTTTATTTCTTTTTCTTTTCATATTGTATATAAACCTTTGTGTTTATAACTTGTTTTGATTACAAATGGCTCATGCTCATTCTTGCACTTTTGATTCTTTACATAGACTTTATTTCCACTCCCATCCAAATTTCTCGCAAATCCAGTAATTTTTTTGGAGGCAGATTAAGTAGTAGTAAATTCAGAAATTTTCAATCTCCTTAAATAAGTAATCAACTTAAGTACTTTAAATTCTATTGGGTATCGTCATTTCAAAATGGAAGGCATTCACCTTCTCAGGGACTGCCTTCTAGACAAGATTGGATGATGAGGTTAGACCTCAAAGATGCTTATTTAATTGTCTCAATTTACAAAAGATCACCGAAAATATCTGTTTTCTTTGGCAACATTTTTAAAAATTTTGGTAAAAACCCAAGCAGTGGAGTTAAAGACCAAAGGGTGAGGCAAGTAAATAAACAAAAATGGCTTTTTTGATTTATTTGCCTCACCCTTTGGTCTTTACCAAACTTTTGAAACCCATAACAATCTGGCTCAGAATCAAGGGTGTCAGACATCACTTATTTGTTTAACATTCTGTTTATGAATCAGAATAGCACTTTTCTCCTTCAACACCTTCATCTTCATATTTCATTTATTTAAAACAGCGAAAAATCAATTCTTCCCACTCAATTAATTACTCTTCTTTGTCTCCAGATTAATTTCCAAACTTTAAGGAAACCTCACTTTCTGATGTTAACCATATCTTAGATTTTAGGATTGCTCTCATCAGAATCAGACAGCAGAATCAGACAGCAGCAACTCTGACCCTGCTATGGTCCAGTTGTAACAGGAGGCAATTGGACCCATTCAGAATGTAATTTTCACATCAATTGCAAGGAAGTATTAGTAGGTTCCTTTGTGATAGCAAGTTTCATAAAATAAATTTTTCAGTTTTACACCACATCCTCTTGGACATTACCAAAGACTTCATACACCACTCTTTAGACAACAATCTCTCCATACAGGCAGAATATATTCCAGGCCTCTCCAATACTGTACAGAGATCATGTTCCCTATCAGATTTCAGCAACTGGAAAGTGAACCCACACATTGTCTAGACGTTTTCTGACCAGAGGGGTCCTTTCTTAATAGATCTTTTCACTTCTCACATACATTTCCAGTTCAAACCATATGCAATATAAGCAGATGCATTTATAAATATATGGCCCCTTTGTAGACTTCTTAAATGTATGCATATTAATAAACCACATCCTCTAGATATTACTCATTTCGCCATGTAAATTTAGTCCTATCTTTTTTCATAAATTGGCTGTCTAACTCATTTTTATGCCTTAAACAACTTTCAGTCACATTAGCCACCATTTATACCTCTTCTTTTAGATGTCAATGCCATTAATTAGAACTCAAAAATGTGGACCACTAATGGTGTCATGTTTCTTCTCTCTATAAGAACTAAAACTCTTTATCATTCTATTTCTTACCCATAATTTCTTCAACAGTCTAATTTATGTGTAGTAAATTGTCTTGAAAGTGTATAAATCTAGAACTTTATCATTATGAGTTCAATTATTATTTTGTTCCTCCTCATAAGCCTGTCACCTCTACATCCATAGCTATGTGGGAAGAGTGGATCATGTCACAAGCTGGTGTGGACAATTACGATTCTTTTGGCAATGTGTATGAATCATATAGATTTGATGAAAGGCACATTTTCCCACCCTTCTTGCTACTTTTAATATATTTTCTATTTTTTTTTTTTTTAAATTTTTTATTGAGGTTGTGCAAACAGAATACAACTTATGAAGAATAATCAGACATATATGATACAATATAATGATGCTGCATACATAAAGATAGATTACATTCCTATCAAAGGCAACGTTATACGAAAAACTGGAACCTCTTTTTATTTTTTCCATATTCTGGACAAGATGAGTTTCCTTATTTAATACTAAGGCCCCTTCTATATTAACAGTAGGAGAGGAAAGTGGGAAATGCGAATGATCCTACAAAAATAGAGTAAATATACACTCATGCTATTAGGTAATATTAATATTTAAAGAACATAGCAGAATATAAGGGTATGGTGCAAAATATAAAGCATGGCGACTTAGAATGGGATGGCAATTAGTTTGTCAGACATTAAATACAGTAAAGGCGTCATTACCTTGCTAACCTAATATGATATGATATGTAGGTATGGAATAATATTAAAATGAAAGTTATGTTCCTGAGGACCTAAAGAGTCTTATAACATTAGTCAGGAGGAGTATTAACTGGGAATAATATTGAATCCACAGGACAACCCATAAATTGTGTAGATTTCTAAAACAATTTAGGTCAGTTAGATTAGAGTAATTAGTAGTTGATATTGTAAACTATAACATGAGTATATATATAATTTGCTACTTAAAATATGCGGTAAAGTATGGAGGTATAGGTAGTTAAAGTATGGCATAGGCAAGATAAGCCATATAGATAGTCCTCCAACAATAGGAGGTACATTACAGGGGGGGGGGGGGGGGGGGGGGGGGGGGGGGGGGGGGTGGGGTGGAGGGGAGTGGTTAGTTTATTGTGCGAAGTGAACTATGTACCTTTAAACTTATGTCAAGGAAGCTTTTAATATGTAGGCATCAGTAGTTTCAATTATATCATGTTGTTGCGTTGAGGAGTAGCGCAAGTGAAGCTATGAAAAAAAAAACTAGGTATGTGCAGGATTTGTAAACTCAGTTAGTTAGTATAGTTGATCAGTCCTGCTGATCTAAGTAAAGTAGGTAAAGTCAATATTAGAGGGGATACCATAGGCTAAAATAAAACTTGGTGATAATGGTGGATTGTGTAGGAAGCTCTCGATTAGTAAGTAGGAGGCAGAGCAGGGAAACTGTGCTATGGAGCTATGCATTTGTAATATATAGGCATCACACTGCCCCGGCCGCCGCTGGCAGCAAGATGTCGTGTACACAAGCATCACCCAAACTCAATGCATATATATAAGTTAAATGCTAACAAACAGTTTATCTAAGAATCAGTAATATCCTAGTCAGTTGCATCATTACAAGAGTGTTGAACATTAAGGTCTAAAAATAAGCCTATTATGGATACTAACAATTCTGCACAAAGACCCTACCCTCAATAATGAGCTGCTGGGCTAAAGCAAGGCAATATCTATGTTATGCTCGAGAACAGCTATAAGGTACTATTAACCAAAAACCTGGACACTAGACATTCTGAGCCCCCTAGAAGTGGATTACCATTGTGGCATTTACAAAAGGGCAACATAACATTATATAGCAGCAGACATTAACATTTTTGTGACTTCCCCTGATTACACTCGCATATGTATGGCCCAGTGGCACAAAAGTTGAAAGCGTAATGAAGCAGTACTTGCTTAATCAAATTAGTGGACTGTAGACCTTAGAGACAGGGTAAAGTATAACCCTATTATAATACACATATAAACTTATAACAATATACTTTTGAAATGTCTAGAAACCTCAAGGGATTGAGTGTACTTTGCGGTAGCTACTGAGGGCTCAAAGAACTAAAGCAGAGATGTGAATCCCAGCAGCCACAGTATATGAATGACAGCTCAGCTCCAACAACTGCCAGCCGGTGCCATTATAAAGTACAGCTATGTCCACTAACCCACACCTTCACGCCTGCTTGCAAGGTATATATTACCAGATGTGGTAAAGCTAATGTGACTTAACAATGAGCCCACATGCTAAACTGAACCTCGTTCTTTAGAGTAGAGGCAGCTCTGGGTCAGGCCATCTTGTTGAAGGAGCCAGTCCAAGCGCTCCTCTGTAATTGCATCCTGGAAAACCAAGCGCAGCAGTAACTCACTGTGTTTGAAATAACCCAGTCCGAGCTTGTTGACTCCGAGTAGGCTCTGGCCCCCAAGGGGGCTCCAATAAAATAGCTGGTAGTCGAAAGTCTCCTCATATGCTGACATATGTCTGCCTGTTGTGTTATTCCCAAATCATGTACCTCAACCTCTGTTTGCAGCCGAGTGCCGGGTTCAGAATGTTAGTGCTCGTAGTTGTCTTTGTGCCGCTATGTATTAAAGTATGCTCTGCTCCCAGCAACAAAGATGGCGGCAACCCGGTCTCCATTATATAATCTGCGACACCGCATTCCAGTGCATCAGCGGTCAGGGCACTTGTTGAGGCGACGTGTGTTGTGGTGACATTAAACGCTTCAGCAACTGCGTCCAAAAGGATATTATTATGTCGTTGTAACAAGTCCTTTATCTGAGTGTGCTGCTTTGGACCATCCTTAGCGCGCACCAATCCACTTTTTTACTTTATCTGCTTCAACAGAAGCGCGGCCATATTCCCCGTATTCACGCCACAGAGGAATAAGAACTAGCGAGCATGGGTTATAAAGGAAAAAATAAAGTATGGAGCCTTAAAAGATTCCTTGTGATGGCAAAAAGGCTAGGTCACTGTGCTAGTTCAAAAAGTAGGGTCAAGGGTAGGGAAAAGAAGTAATAAAGCCTTAAAAATAGTAGAAATATTAGGAGCTTTGGCAATATGCGTCTTGTCTCGGTGGATGCTGGCTCCGCCCCCTTCTTTTCTATTTTTTTTTCAATTTTTTGTTGAAATAGTTTAATCTGAGCATCAGTCAAGAAAGGGAGGAATTCTATGAACATTCCAATTGGCTGATATCCTCTGCTGTTTTGAATGTTAGCCTGTCATTGGCTCTTATTATTGTTTGTTAATCTACTGGTTTTACTACTTTTCAGTTAATGTTTGAATATTGAAGTGTGGGATCTGTAACTAAAAATAATATTCTGTTTGGAAAACATTTAGTTTACACATTCTCAAATAAAGAAAAACTACCCATGGTTGCTAAATGAAAGAACTTAGTGCAATTCTGTCAATGTTTTAAATGATGACATAATATATGAAAGAAACACAGGGTTACAAAATACTGAAGTCATAAGATAGCAATTAGGAAGAATATATGTTAAGCTGATGTCAGTTTTAAAGACAGCCATATAGAGTAGCTAGGGATAGGGTGTAATGTTTTAAGTTGGAATTCAACCTATGAACTTCACCGTTGGACTCAGATACTTTATTGCATATGGTTTCCAATATTTTGATAGGCAGTTTCTCCATTTTATAATAACATTACATACTGAATTAGACACGGGTGAAATGTATTCACTGACAAGCACGAGTGGTCTTCTTTCAAATGTTTTCTGATTATCTTAAAGGGATAATAAACACCTTATAATTACAAGACATGTGTTGCTATAGAATAACATAACAGCCAATCGTAATATTTTTAAAACAAATTAACATCCTTTTTTTCTGCAGTTATTTATCAATAGCCAAACTCCACACACCTATTTCCTTATTTGGAGGAGCCAATCTGGGCGTTAGTCAGAAGACTACTAGGATAGCCAAGGTCATAAAGTTAGTATAACATGCATTTATTTGCAGGTGCTATCAATTAAGGAACCATAGTCAGCAGGTGCATTTCAAGTTCTGGGGATTAGAAATTGCTCAATTGTCAGAGCTAAATTGCATGAAAGGGGGGCAAAATAAATACTGAAACTATGTTGCAAAGTAAATTAATTATGCCTAACTAAACATTGTATATAAACATCTCAAGGAGTTTACTGTCCATTTAAATGTAATAAGCATGCTGATGTTAACACTCTTTTTTTCTCATTATTGGATTTGGTCCTAAATCTGGATTGTTTATAAAATTTAATTTAGGCGTGAAACTAATTTAATGTTATTGAAATGCACCATGTATGTATTGTAAAATATATAGTGCCTGTATATTTCTAAAGTATCTTATTACTTCTAGTATTGAGAGGGCTTTAAATATATAAAGCTAAAAATACTCTATACCTCAAAAGATAGTCCTAAAGGTCAGAAAAGCTTTAGATGTGTTTTGGGGATACAGGTGTTTGAGGGGGATGGACTAGATAATATATGGGTCACTGTGACATTGGCATGTATGTTTAACCCCGCAATGCATAATGTTAGCAAGGGGGAAATCAGGAATTCAATATTGCTTGGACAATGCACTCTCGCAAGTAGACAATTCAATTGTTCCAAGAAATATCATTGGCATACAGTATATCAAAGCATACATGCATTTAAAGATATAATCTGCACCATGATAAAAAAATAATGTGTTAAGCATTAGAGAATTTTTGCTAAGTGGGGAAAAAACTTACTAGATATAAAAAAACTGGTAATATTACAATCTACACTATCAATTCATATTGGAAATATTTAATATGTGTTGTGCAAAAATCATAACACAGACAACCAGATCTGAATTTTTACCATTCTAAAGGTCCATAATCATTTTGCTCAGGAAATAACATGCAATATATTCTTGAAACATTCTTTAAACAAGGAACATTATGTGCCAATAAGCCCTTGATGTGATAACAGCTGTGGTATAATGAGGTCATATTCTGAATGAAGATTTTTTTCATTATTTTCTCCTTATCACCACAATAACAAAGCTTATCATGTTCTTCGGGAAGGTAATGCACAATGGTACATTTACACTTTGATAAAACCTGACACTCATAAATATGAACTCATACTAGTAACAAATATTGTACAAAAACCTATATTTTACTTTACTTTCACTAGCAGGATCCTCTGTGCTTTCTACATTTGTGACAATAAACAAGCTATATTCACGGACTCACCTTTACAAGGATATTTAGTGAAATATAACAATTGGGTTATAACTTATTGCTACAGCTGGCACGACTTAGCTAAATGAAAATGAGCTAGACCAGGGTTCTACAGTGATCACTATAACAGGTAGATGCTTAGGATGTTGCCCGCTTGATAAGGCCAATATGTTTTGTTGTTTGTTTTTTGCAAACAAGTATATATAATGGTGTATGTATGACATACTGTATTCTGGGGCTGGAAGGAGCTAGACTTTGTATAGCATGGTTTAGTATAAAACTATTGGGCAATACAACAATGCGTATTATATATAACATACCTGCTAAAAGTAGAACGTGTCTGTTGGGTTGTGGCCCTTAATACTTTAATAATAGTTTATTGCTACAAACTGATGTAGATGCAAGATATTTGGAAAATAATATGTAAAACCATAATCAAAAGGAAAAACATAATAAAATGTAAAATTAGCTATACATTCAATATTTAAGAATATTTATCAATCCAATCATATATTAATAAAGACTTAGGAGGTGTTACGTTATATGATCCTTAAAGGGATAGTCAAGTCCAAAAAAAACTTTCATGTTTCAAATAGGGCATGCCATTTTAAACAACTTTCCAATATACTTTTATCACCAATTTTGCTTTGTTCTCTTGGTATTCTTAGTTGAAAGCTAAACCTAGGAGGTTCATATGCTAATTTCTTAAACCTTGAAGGCCGCCTCTAATCTAAATGCATTTTGATAGTTTTTCACCACTAGAGGGCATTAGTTCACGTGTTTCATATAGATAGCATTGAGCTCATGCACGTGAATTTATCATGGAGACAGCTCTGATTGGCTAAAATACAAGTCTGTCAAAAGAACTGAAATAAGGGGGCAGTCTGCTGAGGCTTAGATACAAGGTAATTACAGAGGTAAAATGTGTATAATTATAACTATGTTGGTTATGCAAAACTGGGGAATTGGTAATTAAGGGATTATCTATCTTTTTAAACAACAAAATTTCTGGTGTTGCCTGTCCCTTTAAGAAACATTGTAGTGCATATGTGTTTAGTCTCACAAAGAGGTTAAGCACATAGTTAAAGTACAGCTTGGGAGACACTGAGAACTGCTGGTCCGAAGGTGAAATGGCCAGTGAATTAAACAGCAATCACAGACACTCGCCAATCACTGCATGCAACTCCAAAGCTGTACTTATGTGTTTTAACCCTTTTATAGGGTTAAAACTTATAATTGCAAGGTAAGTACTTCTAAAATGACTCTTCATTTTTGCACTATATTGTCCCTTTAAGCATATGAGCAATGCTTCAAATAAATTATTATGAATGTTAATGTTATACTACAAGGGCAAAACACAGGTGTATACAGATTATGAAATACAGTTTTTCATAATGATAAAAATTACAATGAAAATCTGATTCCAGACAAAAAATACTTCAAGACTGAAATATACCCCTAATAGTGAAGTAATGTCTTAAAGGGACATTAAACTAAACACTGCAGTCCCCATGAAGGCTTTAATTATGCATAGTTAAAACACTTTGCAATGTATTCTCTTTATTTATTATAACTACTCTCCCTGTAATTTAAACTTGAAAGTTGTAGTTTTTTTTCATGCCCCAATAGAGGCTGGAGAAATTCCGAATCCTGCCCCTCACGCATGCTGCATAGTGAATGTTTGATCATTGCATTTATACCTGTCCCTAATTGGCTGCAGTAAAGTAACAAACATAACTTTTAATGTTGCTTTAATGCTGTGCTAGTCATTTGAAGTAGGTGCAGTGGCTGAGACTTTTAAGAACGTGGTATTTTGATTTAATTAAATACTAGACAAATTACTCTGTACCAACCTATCCAGTGCCGTTTCCTAGCGTAGATAATAAAACATACTTTCTTAGCACAATAAAAACAACAAAACAAAATGGTCTTGGACTCCTGGACTTAAATTCATTCAGTATAAGGACACATGGCAAGAATGAGTTTTATTGTAATTCCTTTTTAAATTGATACTGTGGTTTTGTCCATCTAACTGTAGCACATGATAAAAATTATCCAGTTACAGTGGACACCAACTAAGGTGGATATTTGGCACTAAAGTCTAGTTATAATTGATAAATGAATAGATTTTGCTTCTTGTCAATGCAGTCAAATTATCTACAGACTGAAGAAGAGAACGAGGTAGTTTTAATTTATCCAAAAATGCTAATTCTATTTCTATAAAGATACTTTATAATATTGCTAATTTATGTTATATTAATTATATACTACAGAGTTGATATGCTTTCTGAAGGTTGTTATCCCACTGAAAGGAACAGGCTATCTAAGAAGATCACAATTAGCTGCTCATGTTCCTGATCCTACCATAGAGACAGGCAGTCCTGAGGCATCATATTTTGGAAAGGCAAAATGTGTTCCTTCCACATGCTTTGTTTCAATATGCTAAATAAATAATTTGGTAAATAACAGCTTGATTCAACTTTTGTGTCATGATACTACTTTCTATAAACACTCCCTTTCCACAAGAAACACTATTTTAATTATTATTAGGTTATTTCTCATAATCTAACCAGAAAGACTCCCTCCCCCCAAAAATAAATAATATATTATTAGTAAACCTAAATATATTTGTTTAAACCTAAATACACTAGATATATACTCACTTAGGATTACTTACTTAGATGAAGGTTTAGATCAGTGGCGTAGCGTGGGGGGGGCAACAGGGGCGATTGCCCCGGGCGCATTATTCTGGGGCGCTTCCAGACTCAACTTAGCAAAGGGAAGAAGGGAGGCTAAAAATTCTGACAGGCCCCCAGCTCTGTTCTGCGACCCGTCAGGAATGTGGTGATGCCGCGACTAAGGTAAGGTGTCAGGACCAGACTTACTTATAGCCCTTTTTTTGCCTGATACTAGCAACATGCAAAATGCAGCTTAATTACGGTTCTATTATTACCCAACAATTAAGTTCCCTTCCAACAAAAGACCCAGAGCCAGAATGACATGCATTGCCTGGGGCACTTTTTAAGGATCTCTAAGCAGAGGTGGGGGGGGGAGGAATCCTTAAAAAGTGCAATAAATCTCTTTCAAACCCGTGGCACTGGTGGCAGCATGGCTGGGCTCTGCCTTTCTGTTAACCCCAGTTACCTAGTTAGTGGGATGGTGTGGTGATCAGAGACCATACTTTCATGTTTGACCGGGTTCTGATTACAACTTACGCCATCTTGTCCTTGCACAAAAAAAGTATATTTGTGACAGTTGACAAAAATGAGGCCTTGTTTCCTGTATTTGATTTTTCCCCTCCATGATCTTCCTAGGGCAGAAGTAGATTTAGGGATTTGTGTGCTGTCTGGCACCATGATTGTGCTGCTCACCAGGCATTTCACTGTGTTTGTCTCCTATCAAAAAGTCCTATGAATTCACCATCTTGAATCTATTTCTTGCTGGACTCCTGAGGTGTGGACTTTTACCGATTTTTAGGGTTTGGGTGCTCATTGCCTTTTTTATTTACATTAAACCCACCCTTACTGCATTTAAAGTAAAAAAAATAACTATAATTTGTGTTAGTAAATAAATTTAACAGCACCCCCCTAAATACCATACACCCTCCCCCCATATATGTATGTAATGCTGGGTTGTCTGTCCCATGTCCCTTTTATATTGATTACTTACAATTGTTATATTTATTAAGGTAGAATATATACCCCACTTTTATATGTCATTGGCACCCAAAAGACAGTCTGCCCAGCAGGGACAACCTTATGTAACAGCTGCCAACCTGTGTGTCCCCTTTTCCTCTTTTTAACGACTTACCAAAAACCTATTGCACCACATATACAATATGGGTTGCTGCAATGTGGGGGTGGGTGCACCCTGTGGTCTGCAGTATTTGTACCATGAAGTTTTACAGATCAGGACATGTCACCACCAGATGGGGGTTAAGGGGGGCTTTCCACCCATGTGTAAAATGAGAATAAATCTTAAAATTTAATATTGTATATATTTGCCCAGCTCTAGAGAGCTGCAGACAGGGTTTGATCACAGGGGGATAGCACATAATGCTTGGATAATGCTTCACCCACTGCCTCTTGTATTGCCAATATATTATTTTCATGGCTTTGTTTGTAAGGCGCTACTGATTAGCAGCTGCTTATGACAAGGGACATATTTTGGGGATATGGGTATCATCAGCAATAACTGTTAGTTATCCAGTAAAGATGGTTAAGGGAGCATTTTGTGGGAGAGGAGACAGTGTCCCTTGCTTTATGTGATCTACCAGGCTTGGGTCTTTGCTTGGTTTGTCCCAAATGTAAGAAGCAGCATATCTAAAATGGGGTTGGGGGGGCGCAATACTTGCCTTGCCCTGGGCACTGACAACCCACGCTACGCCACTGGTTTAGATGTACAATGTTAATAACCTATACTGGTCTCCTACTCTAAAACAAATGATCAGATTGAATGTATAAAGGTGTCATGTGATCACAGCTCAAATTTGATTTTGAACTTGTACAAAAAAATGCTTAAAATTCCTTGTACCTAAAATACCGAAATGTACTAGATATTTCTTTCTGTGTCTTGAATCTGAAGTAACATGAACTGTTTTTTTAGGAAACGCCTCCAGTGGCAAGACAGGACAACAGGACCATATTAAGTCTCTTCATCATGTATGTGAGTACACTAGTAGACATTTATATACTTGGCAAATCTGTTATCCTTAGGGGGTAGGTGACTAATATGTTAACAACCTTTAAAACCAAAAGTTTATATACCATGAGTAGTTTGTAAGGAACTAAATAAATATTGGAGACAATATAGATATCAATATGAGTGAAGAGTGTTCATATATACCTGGTACAAATTTCTTGCATTTGCTTCATTTGAACTTGTATACAGTGTATAAAGTAAGGTAAATTAGGTATGTAGGAAGTAGAAAATGTACAATAGTACATAGTGGATTTTATCTTACGTTTGTCACATTTATTGTCTGTCTCATTCGCTAGATGTATATACAGTATCTCACAAAAACAGAATTTATGTTTACCTGATAAATTTCTTTCTCCAACGGTGTGTCCGGTCCACGGCGTCATCCTTACTTGTGGGATATTCTCTTCCCCAACAGGAAATGGCAAAGAGCCCAGCAAAGCTGGTCACATGATCCCTCCTAGGCTCCGCCTACCCCAGTCATTCGACCGACGTTAAGGGGAATATTTGCATAGGAGAAACCATATGGTACCGTGGTGACTGTAGTTAAAGAAAATAAATTATCAGACCTGATTAAAAAAACCAGGGCGGGCCGTGGACCGGACACACCGTTGGAGAAAGTAATTTATCAGGTAAACATAAATTCTGTTTTCTCCAACATAGGTGTGTCCGGTCCACGGCGTCATCCTTACTTGTGGGAACCAATACCAAAGCTTTAGGACACGGATGAAGGGAGGGAGCAAATCAGGTCACCTAAATGGAAGGCACCACGGCTTGCAAAACCTTTCTCCCAAAAATAGCCTCAGAAGAAGCAAAAGTATCAAATTTGTAAAATTTAAAAAGTGTGCAGTGAAGACCAAGTCGCTGCCTTACATATCTGACCAACAGAAGCCTCGTTCTTGAAGGCCATGTGGAAGCCACAGCCCTAGTGGAGTGAGCTGTGATTCTTTCAGGAGGCTGCCGTCCGGCAGTCTCATAAGCCAATCGGATAATGCTTTTAATCCAGAAGGAGAGAGAGGTAGAAGTTGCTTTTTGACCTCTCCGTTTACCAGAATAAACAACAAACAAAGACAAAGTTTGTCTGAAATCCTTAGTAGCTGCTAAGTAAAATTTGAGAGCACGAACTACATCCAAGTTGTGCAACAAACGTTCCTTCTTTGAAACTGGATTAGGACACAAAGAAGGCACAACTATCCTGGTTAATGTTTTTGTTAGAAACAACTTTTGGAAGAAAACCAGGTTTAGTACGCAAAACCACCTTATCTGCATGGAACACCAGATAAGGAGAAGAACACTGCAGAGCAGATAATTCTGAAACTCTTCTAGCAGAAGAAATTGCAACCAAAAACAAAACTTTCCAAGATAATAACTTAATATCAACGGAATGTAAGGGTTCAAACGGAACCCCCTGAAGAACTGAAAGAACTAGGTTGAGACTCCAAGGAGGAGTCAAAATTTTGTAAACAGGCTTGATTCTAACCAGAGCCTGAACAAAGGCTAGAACATCTGGCACAGCTGCCAGCTTTTTGTGAAGTAACACAGACAAGGCAGAAATCTGTCCCATCAAGGAACTTGCAGATAATCCTTTTTCCTTCTCGAAGGAAGGATAGACTCTTAGGAATCTTAACCTTGTCCCAAGGGAATCCTGCAGATTCACACCAACAGATATACCAAATTATGTGGTAATTTTTCTGGTTACAGGCTTTCAGGCCTGAACAAGAGTATTAATAACAGAATCTGAGAACCCTCGCTTTGATAAGATCAAGCGTTCAATCTCCAAGCAGTCAGCTGGAGTGGGTCGAACGGACCTAAAACAAGAAGGTCTCGTCTCAAAGGTAGCTTCCATGGTGGAGCCGATGACATATTCACCAGATCTGCATACCAAGTCCTGCGTGGCCACGCAGGAGCTATCAAAATCACCGACGCCCTCTCCTGATTGATCCTGGCTACCAGCCTGGGGATGAGAGGAAACGGCGGGAACACATAAGCTAGTTTGAAGGTCCAAGGTGCTACTAGTGCATCCACTAGAGCCGCCTTGGGATCCCTGGATCTGTACCCGTAGTAAGGAACTCTGAAGTTCTGACGAGAGGCCATCAGATCCATGTCTGGAATGCCCCACGGTTGAGTGACTTGGGCAAAGATTTCGGATGGAGTTCCACTCCCCGGATGCAATGTCTGACGACTCAGAAAATCCGCTTCCCAATTTTCCACTCCTGGGATGTGGATAGCAGACAGGTGGCAGGAGTGAGACTCCGCCCATAGAATGATTTTGGTCACTTCTTCCATCGCTAGGGAACTCCTTGTTCCCCCCTGATGGTTGATGTATGAACTTGGCCCTCGCTAGCTGAGGCCAAGCTTTGAGAGCATTGAATATCGCTCTCAGTTCCAGAATATTTATCGGTAGAAGAGATTCTACCCGAGACCAAAGACCCTGAGCTTTCAGGGATCCCCAGACCGCGCCCCAGCCCATCAGACTGGCGTCGGTCGTGACAATGACCCACTCTGGTCTGCGGAAGGTCATCCCTTGTGACAGGTTGTCCAGGGACAGCCACCAACGGAATGAGTCTCTGGTTCTCTGATTTGCTTGTATCTTCGGAGACAAGTCTGAATAGTCCCCATTCCACTGACTGAGCATGAACAGTTGTAATGGTCTTAGATGAATGCGCACAAAAGGAACTATGTCCATTGCCGCTACCATCAAACCTATCACTTCCATGCACTGCGCTATGGAAGGAAGAGGAACGGAATGAAGTATCCGACAAGAGTCTAGAAGTTTTGTTTTTCTGGCTTCTGTCAGAAAAATCCTCATTTCTAAGGAGTCTATTATAGTTCCCAAGAAGGGAACCCTCGTTGACGGAGATAGAGAACTCTTTTCCACGTTCACTTTCCATCCGTGAGATCTGAGAAAGGCCAGGACAATGTCCGTGTGAGCCTTTACTTGAGGAAGGGACGACGCTCGAATCAGAATGTCGTCCAAGTAAGGTACTACAGCAATGCCCTTGGTCTTAGCACCGCCAGAAGGGACCCTAGTACCTATGGAAAATCCTAGGAGCAGTGGCTAATCCGAAAGAAAATGCCACGAACTGGAAATGCTTGTCCAGGAATGCAAACCTTAGGAACCGATGATGTTCCTTGTGGATAGGAATATGTAGATACGCATCCTTGAAATCCACCTTGGTCATGAATTGACCTTCCTGGATGGAAGGAAGAAGTGTTCGAATGGTTTCCATCTTGAACGATGGAACCTTGAGAAACTTGTTCAAGATCTTGAGATCTAAGATTGGTCTGAACGTTCCCTCTTTTTTGGGAACTATGAACAGATTGGAGTAGAACCCCATCCTTGTTCTCCTAATGGAACAGGATGAATCACTCCCATTTTTAGCAGGTCTTCTACCCAATGTAAGAATGCCTGTCTTCTTATGTGGTCTGAAGACAACTGAGACCTGTGGAACCTCCCCTTGGAGGAAGCCCCTTGAACTCCAGAGAATAACCTTGGGAGACTATTTCTAGCGCCCAAGGATCCAGAACATCTCTTTCCCAAGCCTGAGCGAAGAGAGAGAGTCTGCCCCCCACCAGATCGGTCCCGGATCGGGGGCCCGCATTTCATGCTGTCTTGGTAGCAGTGGCAGGTTTCCTGGCCTGCTTTCCTTTGCTCCAGCCTTGCATAGGTCTCCAGGCTGGATTGGCTTGAGAAGTATTACCTTCCTGCTTAGAGGACGTAGCCCTTGGGGCTGATCCGTTTCTGCGAAAGGGACGAAACTTAGGTTTATTTTTGGTCTTGAAAAGACCTCTCTGAGGAAGGGCGTGGCCTTGCCCCAGTGATATCAGAGATAATCTCTTTCAAGTCAGGGCCAAAGAGTGTTTTCCCCTTGAAAGGAATGTCAAGCAATTTGTTCTTGGAAGACGCATCCGCTGCCCAAGATTTTAACCAAAGCGCACTGCGCCACAATAGCAAACCCAGAATTTTTTCGCCGCTAACCTAGCCAATTGCAAGGTGGCGTCTAGGGTGAAAGAATTAGCCAATTTAAGAGCACGAATTCTGTCCATATCTCCTCATAAGAAGAAGAATTACTAATAATCGCCTTTCCTAGCTCATCAAACTAGAAACAGCGGCTGCAGTGACAGGGACAATGCATGCAATTGGTTGTAGAAGGGAACCTTGCTGAACAAACATCTTTAGCAGACCTTCTAATTTTTTATCCATAGGATCTTGGAAAGCACAACTATCTTCTATGGGTATAGTGGCGCGCTTGTGTAGAGTAGAAACCGCCCCCTCGACCTTGGGGACTGTCTGCCATCAGTCCTTTCTGGGGTCGACTATAGGAAAACAATTTTATAAATATGGGGGGAGGTACTAAAGGTATACCGGGCCTGTCCCATTCTTTACTAACAATGTACGCCACCCGCTTGGATATAGGAAAAGCTTCGGGGGGCCCGGGGCCTCTAAGAACTTTTCCATTTTACATAGTGGTTCTGGAATGACCAGATAATCACAATCATCCAAATTGGATAACACCTCCTTAAGCAGAGCGCGGAGATGTTCCAACTTAAATTTAAAAGTAATCACATCAGGTTCAGCTTGTTGAGAAATGTTTCCTGAATCTGAAATTTCTCCCTCAGAAAACCTCCCTGGCCCCCTCAGACTGGTGTAGGGGCCCTTCAGAAACCATATCATCAGCGTTTCTGCTCTACAGAATTTTCTAAAACAGAGCAGTCGCGCTTTCGCTGATAAGTGGGCATATTGGCTAAAATGTTTTTGATAGAATTATCCATTACAGCCGTTTAAATGTTGCATAGTAAGGAGTATTGGCACACTAGATGTACTAGGGGCCTCCTGTATGGGCAAGACTGGTGTAGACGAAGGAGGGGATGATGCAGTACCATGCTTACTCCCCTCACTTGAGGAATCATCTTGGGCATCATTTTTACTAAATTTTTTTATGACATAAAATACATATAGTTAAATGAGAAGGAACCTTGGTTTCCCCACAGTCAGAACACAATCTATCTGGTAGTTCAGACATGTTAAACAGGCATAAACTTGATAACAAAGCACAAAAACGTTTTAAAATAAAACCGTTACTGTCACTTTAAATTTTAAACTAAACACACTTTATTATTGCAATTGCGAAAAAGTATGAAGGAATTGTTCAAAATTCACCAAAATTTCACCACAGTGTCTTAAAGCCTTAAAAGTATTGCACACCAAATTTGGAAGCTTTAACCCTTAAAATAACGGAACCGGAGCCGTTTTTATATTTAACCCCTTTACAGTCCCTGGAATCTGCTTTGCTGAGACCCAACCAAGCCCAAAGGGGAATACGATACCAAATGATGCCTTCAGAAAGACTTTTCTATGTATCAGAGCTCCACACACATGCAGCTGCATGCCATGCTGTCCTCAAAAACAAGTGCGCCATACCGGCGCGAAAATGAGGCTCTGACTATGATTAGGGAAAGCCCCTAAAGAATAAGGTGTCTAAAACAGTGCCTGCCGATATAATCATATCAAAATACCCAGAATAAATGATTCCTCAAGGCTAAATATGTGTTAATAATGAATCGATTTAGCCCAGAAAAGTCTACAGTCTTAATAAGCCCTTGTGAAGCCTTATTTACTATCTTAATAAACATGGCTTACCGGATCCCATAGGGAAAAAGACAGCTTCCAGCATTACATCGTCTTGTTAGAATGTGTCATACCTCAAGCAGTAAGAGACTGCACACTGTTCCCCCAACTGAAGTTAATTGCTCTCAACAGTCCTGTGGAACAGCCATGGATTTTAGTTACGGTGCTAAAATCATTTTCCTCATACAAACAGAAATCTTCATCTCTTTTCTGTTTCTGAGTAAATAGTACATACCAGCACTATTTTAAAATAACAAACTCTTGATTGAATAATAAAAACTACAGTTAAACACTAAAAAACTTAAGCCATCTCCGTGGAGATGTTGCCTGTACAACGGCAAAGAGAATGACTGGGGTAGGCGGAGCCTAGGAGGGATCATGTGACCAGCTTTGCTGGGCTCTTTGCCATTTCCTGTTGGGGAAGAGAATATCCCACAAGTAAGGATGACGCCGTGGACCGGACACACCTATGTTGGAGAAAGTGAGTTACACCCCTCATATGTTTGTAAATATTTTATTATATCTTTTCATGTGACAATACTGAAGAAATGACACTTTGCTACAATGTAAAGTAGGGAGTGTACAGCCTGTATAACAGTGTAAATTTGCTGTCCCTCAAAATAATCAACACACAGCCATTAATGTCTAAACCATTGGCAACAAAAGTGAGTGCACCCCTAAGTGGAAATGTCCAAATTGGGCCCAAAGTGTCAATATTGTGTGTGGCCACCATTATTTTCCAAGACTGCCTTAACTCTCTTGGGCATGGAGTTCACCAGAGCTTCACAGGTTGCCACTGGAGTCCTCTTCCACTTCTCCATGACGACATTACGGAGCTGGTGGATGTTAGAGACCTTGCACTCCCCCACCTTCCATTTGAGGATGCCCCACAGATGCTCAATAGGGTTTAGGTCTGGAGACATGCTTGGTCAGTCCATCACCTTTATCCTCAGCTTCTTTAGCAAGGCAGTGGTCTTGGAGATGTGTTTGGGGTCATTATCATGTTGGAATACTGCCCTGCGGCCCAGTCTCTGAAGGGAGGGGATCATGCTCTGCTTCAGTATGTCACAGTACATGTAACAAGTAAAAAACAAATACCACAAAGAGGTGGATAAGCTCTGAAAAAATAATTGCTTTTTTTTTTGCACTATATATATATATATATACATATATTATATAGAAACAAAGATTGTAAAATATAACTTTTAATTGATCAATAAATAAAACAGCAAAATTTGAAGAGAGCTACTTGCTGCTCACACACAAAATTAAAAACACACCTCCGGTGTAATACTGTTTCAATTTGTAAATTATGTTGTAACTAGAGTGACATTCGTAGTATCTTGTTAGTGGTAATATCTTGTTAATATCAAGCAATCTTTTCGAACTATTTAAAAACACAGTGCTTGTGATTGTCTAAAAAGTAGTAATAGTTCGAAAAGATTGCTTGACATTAACTATCAGCTCTCGATTAATATAGATTGCGTCTGCATACGGTATATGCTATGACTTTAAATTACTCAGCATTAGCTAACTATTAAATTAATGCGAATTACGGCAACACAGTAACCCCCCTTGTGGCACTAGTAGTATCATGCAGTTACTCCTTAAGATTGGTATTTCTATTGACGATTGTCATATCATTTTAAATTGTTCAACGGTTATTTTAAAGTTATAATTACCAACAGCCGGAGGGCAAGTTAAAATATGCAAAAGTCCCCTAACGCGGTCGCGTTTCACATTCGCTTCAAGCAATCTTTTCGAACTATTTAAAAACACAGTACTAGTGGTTATCTAAAAAGTAGTGTATCATTTTACCACTAACAAGATATTCCGAATGTCACTCTAGTTACAACATAATTTACAAATTGAAACAGTATTACACGGAGGTGTGTTTTTAATTTTGTGTGTGAGCAGCAAGTAGCTCTCTGTAAATCTTGCTGTTTTATTTATTGATCAATTAAAAGTTATATTTTACAATCTTTGTATATATATGTATGTATGTAGTGCAAAAAAGCAATTCTTTTTTTCAGAGCTTATCCACCTCTTTGTGGTATTTGTTTACTTATTACATTTAATTATTAATAATAAGTAGAAATTCTATCATAAAAATTACCTTTCTTTCTATGTCACAGTACAAAATCTGGATATGACGCTGAGCATGTGCACTCAACTTCTTTGGTCGACCATGGCGAGGTCTGTTCTGAGTGGAACCTGTCCTGTGAAAACTGCTGTATGGTCTTGCCCCCCGTGCTGCAGCTCAGTTTCAGGGACTTGGCAATATCTTATAGCCTAGGCCATTTTTATTTAGAGCAACAATTCTTTTTTTCAGATCCTCAGAGAGTTCTTTGCCATGAGTGCCATGTTGAACTTCCAGTGACCAGTATGAGGAGAGTGCGAGCGATAACACCAAATTTAACACACCTGCTCCCCATTCACACCTGAGACCTTGTAATACTAGTGAGTCACATGACACGGGGAGGGAAAATGGCTAATTGGGCCCAATTTTAACATTTCCACTTAGGGGTGTACTCACTTTTGTTGCCAACGGTTTGGACATTAATGGCTGTGTGTTAAATTATTTTGAAGGGACAGCAAATTTACACTGTTATACAGGCTGTACACTCACTACTTTACATTGTAGCTAAGTGTCATTTCTTCAGTGTTGTCACATGAAAATATATAATAAATTATTTACAAAATGTGAGGGGTTGTACTCACTTTTGTGAGATACTGTATGTATGTGTATGGTAGATGGCAACCAAGCATTAAAAAAACCCAAACTAAATTAAAAAAATACATTA
>NW_026512405.1:0-22605 GCF_027579735.1 Bombina bombina | reverse complement strand
GTGCTCTGAAGTTCTACTTACAGGCAACTAAAGATTTTATACAAACTTCTTCTCTGTTTGTCGTTTACTCTGGACAGAGGAGAGGTCAAAAGACTTCGGCTACCTCTCTCTCTTTTTGGCTTCGTAGCATAATACGTTTAGCCTATGAGACTGCTGGACAGCAGCCTCCTGAAAGAATTACAGCTCATTCCACTAGAGCTGTGGCTTCCACCTGGGCCTTTAAGAATGAGGCCTCTGTTGAACAGATTTGCAAGGCTGCAACTTGGTCTTCACTTCATACTTTTTCCAAATTTTACAAATTTGACACTTTTGCTTCTTCGGAGGCTGTTTTTGGGAGAAAGGTTCTACAGGCAGTGGTTCCTTCTGTATAATGTTCCTGCCTTGTCCCTCCCATCATCCGTGTACTTAGCTTTGGTATTGGTATCCCATAAGTAATGGATGACCCGTGGACTGAACACAATTAACAAGAGAAAACATAATTTATGCGTACCTGATAAATTTATTTCTCTTGTAGTGTGTTCAGTCCACGGCCCGCCCCTTTTTAAGGCAGGTTCTAAATTTTAAAATTATAAGTCCAGTCACCACTGCACTTTATAGTTTCTCCTTTCTCGTCTTGTTTCGGTCGAATGACTGGATATGACATGTGAGGGGAGGAGCTATATAGCAGCTCTGCTTGGGTGATCCTCTTGCAACTTCCTGTTGGGAAGGAGAATATATCCCATAAGTAATGGATGACCCGTGGAATGAACACACTACAAGTGAAATAAATTTATCAGGTAAGCATAAATTATGTTTTTCCATCTCGTCTTCCAAGGGGCAGGTTCTCCTCCTATCAAGTATCTCGGGGGAACCTGAAAAAAGATCTGGTATCTATAAGAGTTGTTCTAGTGCCTCAGGCACAGAGAGGAAAAGGGTTCTATTCAAACCTCTTCATCGTTCCCTAAAAGGAGGGAACTTTTCGTCCTATTTTAGACATGAAGTGCCTCAACAAATTTGTTGGATTCCATCTTGAATGAAGGTACCCTATCAGTTTCATTTTTCCTCTTGTGCAGAAGGGTCAGTTCATGACCACCATAGATCTGAAGGATGCATACCTCCCAATTCAGATTCACAGAGATCATCACCAGCATCTCTGTTTTGCTTTCCTGGACAAGCATTACCAATTTATAGCTTTCATTTTTGGCTCAGCTACGGCTCTCCTTGCTTTGGTCAGACTACAGGGGATTGTGTGACATCTTACTTCGACAGCATCTTGGTTCAAGCTCCATCTTTATATTTAGTGACATCTCACACAGAGAAGTTACTCTTGTACCTTCGAACGCATGGCTGGAAGCTAAACCTATAAAAGAGTTCTCAACCCCAACACGATAGTGAGCTTTCTAGGGATCATCATAGCTTCTATTAGCATGCATATTTATCTCACAGACCAATGCCAAGAGAAGCTTCAAGGCTGACGGCTGTCTTCTCCACTCTTCCGCCTTTAACGGCTCAATGCATGGAAGTGGTAGGTCCTGTTGTTGCAGCTTCGGATATTCTTTCTGCTTGCTTTCATCTGAGACCTCTACAGTTATATATGATAAGGCAATGGAATGGAAATCATTCAGACCTGTCTCGGGTAATATCTCTGGATTCAGAAGGATTCAGAGACGAGAAAATTTTTGCTGGTGTCTGTTCAGGTAACCTGAGGCCCAGAGAAGATGACGCTCACGATCAACCTCCTGGAGTTGAGTCTTATCATCAATGCTCTCTTGTAATGGCTCCAGCTTCATTCTGTTCACTATATTCAATTCCAATCGGACAACATCATTACTGTGGCATATGTCAACCATCAGGGTAAACTCTCAGCTCTGTCGATGCTAGAGGTGTCTCGTATTCTTCAATGGGCTGAAACATATCACTGCCGCAGCCATCCACATTTCAGGTATGGAGAACTGGGAAGTGGATTTTCTGAGCAGGCAGACTCTTCATTCCGGGGAATGGGCTCTAAACCAGGAGGTTTTTTCGTAAGATCACCCGCAGGTGGGAGTGCCCGGAGATGGATTTGATCGCTTCCCGTCTCAATGCCAAGCTACCGACATACGTGTCCAGATAGAGTGATCTTTAAGGGGAGTTGGTGGACGATTAGAAGTTTGGCATTTCAATCTAGTGTGTATGCTGCCTCGAGTAAATAGCTTGAATCAAGCCGGAGGGAATTTCAGCAATCCTGTTAGCTCCTGCGTAGCCACGCTGGACTTGGTATGCAGACCTCGTAAGAATGTTGTCTGCTCCTCCTTGGCGGCTGCTTCAGAGACTAGACCTTCTAGCTCATGGTCCGTTTTTCTACCAAAATCTAGGTTCTCTGAGGCTTACTGCATGGCGATTGAATGCATAGTTTTATCTAAGAGCGGATTCTCTGAGTAGGTAATTGAGACTTTGTTCCAGGCTCGTAAGCAGGTTACCAGAAATATTTACCATAAGGTGTGGAGGACTAATTTGTCATGGAGCATGAGACGTTCGTTTCCTTGGAGTAAAGTGAGGACTCTGCATATCCTTTAGTTTCTGCAAGATTATCCTAAAGAAGGGCCTGTTGACTAGTTCTCTTAAAGGTTAGATGTTTGCTCTTTCTGTTCTATTGCATTTGCCAGATGTTCAGGCTATTGCTAGAATTAGACCTGTTTTCAAACCTATTGCTCCTCAATGCCGCCTTAAAGGGACAGCACACTGTAAAATTGTTTTTATATGAATGTATTTTTAATGACTTGTTATACCAGATGCAGAGTATAAAATTTATGAGAAATTGCATTTTTCGGTTTATTTGTGTATATGAAGTAGTTGGTTTTGTGTTTTTAAACCACAGTCTATTACAATGGGTTGAGCTTCAGGTCATATCAGATCTCATTATGTTATCACTTTTATGTACACAGATTTGCTTCCTTATCTTATATTTGTCTAGAAAACTAAAGCTCAATACTTAGAGAGAACAATGGAAAATTATAATTCTATTACTTAACTATCATGCCCCCACTGAAAGTGTAATTTATTCTGCTGGCTGTGTTTACTTAGGCTATTCAATAGAATATACTCCAGTATAGAAACTTTCAGTATAGGTTGGGATACCACAGGCTAAATCAGTTATTTCAAATGCCAAAATAGGGGTAAAGATGCTACTTGTAAACAATTTTAAACACTCCAGCAGGTAAAATGAATCATTGGAAACAATTTAAAGGGGAGAAAATTTTTGGGTGAACTGTCCCTTTAATCTAGTTCTTAGAGTTCTTCAACAGGCTTCATTTGAGCCTATGCATTCTCTTGATATTAAGTTACTAACTTGGAAAGTGTTGTTTTTGTTAGCTATTTCCTCTGCTCGTAGAGTGTGAGTTGTCTGCCCTCCAGTGTGACTTTTTTTTTATTAAGGCTGTACTTCGGACAAAGATGTTTTTTTTTGTTTTTTTTTGTTTGTTTATTTTTTACCTTAGGTTGTCTCAATTCACAATATCAATTAAGAAATTGTTGTTCCATCTTTGTCTCAAACCTCCTTCCTCTAAGGAGAGGTTGTTACATAATCTAGATGTTGTTGTTGTTGTTGTTGTTAGACCTTTAAAGTTTTATCTTTATGCTACCAAGGATTTTCCTCAATCATCTTCCGTGTTTATCCTGTATTCTTATAAGCGCAAAGGTCAGAAAGCCACAGCTGTTACCTTAGCCTTATGACTCAGAAGCTTGATTTGCATGGAGGGTCAGCAGCCTCCATCTCTGATTACGGCACATTGTACTCGTGCAGTGTACTCTTCCTGGGCCTTCAAGAATGAGGCTTCAGTTGGACAGATATGCAAGGCTGCTACTTGGTCTTCATTGCATACTTCCACAAAATTTTACTGATTTGATGTTTTTGCCTCAGCAGAGGCTTACTTTGGGAGAAAGCTTTTTCAAGCGGTGGTGTCTAGTAATTAGGACTACCTTTTCCTCCCTACATTTTTTCATGGACTACACAGATTGGTTATTGGTTTCCCATAGGTTATAAATTGATTTCATGGACTCTCACTGCTATTAGAAAGAAAACATAATTGATGTTTACCTGATGATAAATTCTTTTCTTGAGGCATTGAGAGTCCAAGAACTCACTCTGAAATTATGTAGTGGCAGCAGTTTTATGACACCTCTATACCCCTTTTTATCTATCTACTTTTCCTAATCCTCGGCTTGAACTACTGAGTGGGTAGCGGAAGTGGGAGGGATATTTTAATGCTCTGTATGGGGTGTTTTTGCATCCTCCTGGTGGCCAGGAGAAGTATTTCCCAAAGGTTATGAATGGATTTAGTGGCCTCTCACTGCCAAGTAATTTATCAGGTAAGCATAAATTATGTGTTTGCTAAACTTTAGATTGTTTAAAATTATTCTCATTTTCCTGGTCCTCTCTTTTTACCGTCCTTAAAGGGACATGAAACCCTTTGAGATTAATGTTTTATTAAATATATAATTTAGTGCAAGTCTGCACAATTTTGACATTAGAATGAGTTTTATTTATATATATTTTGCATACAAGATTGTATCTGTTATTAAATTGACATTTTAAAAATACATTTTTTTCTGAAGATTTTTTTTTTTTTAAATATCTTAGCCATCTCAATTACCTAATTCTTTAGTCTATACCACTGGTTTCAAACCTGTCCTCAGGCCTCCCCAACAGTCCAAGTTTTCTGGATAACCTTGGATGAAAGCATGTAAAATAACATTTTCTAATAAGATGATTATTTCACCTGTGCTCTAGTTAAGATAGCCACAAAATGTGGCCTGTTAGGGAGGCCTGTGGATAGGTTTGAAAACCAGTGGTCTAGACTAAGGTACTCCAGTTTATGAATTGGTTTGTGTGCGTTTCAGGTGTTTTATTATAATCCAAATTGATTACATATACTCTTCTACCTTTGTCTGTGACTTATAAATGTATAATCCAAAGAGGTTTATTAGATTTAGTCTGGCATAATGTTCCTGTAGACATATGCTGTATTTGATCTTCTAAGTTGATTTAATTTAAGACATTTCTTTCTTTTAAAGAGTTTCCATTGGGGAAAGAGAATTAAAAGCTGCATTTATTTGCTAAAATATGTTGAGTCCACGGAATCATCAATTACTAGTGGGAATATCACTCCTGGCCAGCAGGAGGAGGCAAAGAGCACCACAGCAAAGCTGCTATATATGTCACTTCCCTTACCCATAACCCCCAGTCATTCTCTTTGCCTCTGTTCATGAAGGAGGTGAAGTTTTTGGTGCCGAAGAAAATTGAACTTCAAGATTTTTTTTTATTTTAAAGCAGAGTAGGTTTGCTCTGATCTTTCCTGGGGTCTAGCTGTAGCCCACGTCAATCTCTTCAGTAGGGTAGTGGTGGCTTTTAAGCAATTGGGAACTTGTGGGGTATATTCCGCACTGTGCTTTCCCAAATCCGTTTTGCTGCCCTAATTTGAAAGCCTAAGTAAGCTTACTTAGTCTTTTCCATTTCCACAGGTCTGTGAGGCAAGGTACCCTCTCAAACCAGGTGAGCTGTCCTGCTGCCGGACAGATGAACATTAAGGTGCCATTAATAATAATCTTATTTTTTAGGGAAAATCTGGCACTTATACAGCATTAAGGCTGCATGGGGACGTTATTTGCATATTAACTCTATATAGGGTTAATTCAGAGGCAGTTATGCAGGCACTCTAGACGAGAGGAGTTATTTTTATTGGGACTCAGTTTTATGTGTTTTTTCTTCGGTTTAGCTCTTGGCTAAGACCGTTTTGTGTTTGGTTTGGTTTTTCTATTACACAGCTTTGCCTGTTGAGGAGGTAGTTCCGGTTTAGGAGGCGGTATATTGTGGCGCGTTTTTCTCACTCCCTGTGAGTCCGGAGTTGAGATGTGCGTGTTATAACGGCTCTGCTAACAAGGAGCCTCTTTCTTTTTGCTGTCGCTCTCTAGTCCTTTGATGTGAAGGAAAGCACAGTTTAAAGTCTGATTGTCTCATTTTGATTTTGACTGCTGCAGCAGGACAAGTAGGCACTTCAGCAATATAGCTGAGGTGTAGATGGTTGCCTGAGGTTGATTGTTGCTTCATTCAGTTTTTGCTTTTTATTATTTAAAGGTGCAGTAACGGTTTACAATAAGTGCATTTTATTTTTTTATTTTAAAAAAAAAAGTGAATGTGTTTGCTGTTTTTTCCTTTTATTTATCTTGTGAGTAAAGATGAATCAGGAGGCTTTGCAAAATGTTACTTGTAGCCTTTGTTTTGACGCCCAGGTGGAACCTCCAGTTCCTTTTTGTTCATGTATTGAAAGAACGTTGTTACAGAGATAAACGTTTTGATCATGAGCCATCATTAGCTAAGGCAGATGCTGTTCAGGTGTAGATCCTGTATTGGATAAGCTGCTTTCTCCTCAAGCGTCCCAATCTTTGTTGTCTACTCATGCAGTGCCCTGCTTTTCCTCGCACACTCCGGTAGGAGTTTCTTTGCAAGACATTGCTGCCCATGTATCCTCGGCGGTATCTGAGGCGCTGTCTGCTTTTCCCATGCTGCAGGGAAAGCAAAAGAGGAAGTTTAAAGAGTCATCGAGTAAGGTTTCTGATCCAGTTGGGGTTATTAATAGTGTTCTCACAAGTCTGAGGAGCACACTTTGGTAGCATAAGAGGGTGAAATCTCAGATTGTGACAGTTTAATCCCTTCTTCTGATGCTGAAGTTGTATTCTTCAGATTTAAGCTGGAACACCTCTTTCTGTTACTTAAGGAGGTTTTGGCTACCTTGGACAACTCCAATATGTCTGTCGTAGTCAACCCTAAGAAGTCTAGTAGGCTAAAGAAGTACTTTGGTGTTCCCTCCGCAATGAAGGTATTTCCTGTACCTGACCGTGCTACTGAGATAATTGCACGGGAGTGGTAGAGACCTGGAATTCATTTTTCTCCTTCTCCAATTTTTAGGATAATGTTTCCTATTGCTGACTCCATTAAAGAGTCGTGACAGACGGTCCCTAAGGTGGAAGGGACAATCTCCACCTTGGTTAAGAGGACTACTATTCTCATAGAGGATAGTTGTTCTTTTAAGGATCCAATGGACAAGAAGTTGGAGGCATTGAATAAGAAAATGTATATTCACCAGGGTCTCGAATAGCAGCCTGCAGTGTGTATTGCCACTGTCACTAGTGCAGCAGCCTACTGGTTTGATGCCTTGTCTGATTCTATTCAGACAGATACTCCTTTTCAGGTGATCTGGGACAGGATTAAGGCTCATAAATTATCCAATTCCTTTATAATGGATGCTTCCTTACAGGTGATTAAGCTGGGAGCTAAGATTTCTGGTTTTGCGGTTATCGCCCGCAGAGCCTTATGGTTGAAGTCCTGGTCTGCATATGTTTCATCTTAGTCTAAACTTTTAGCGATCCCTTACAAGGGATTGACTGGTTTAATTTCAGATATCACTGGAGGGAAGAGATCTTTTTTTTTTCCCTCAGGATAAAAAGAATAAGCAGAAAGTCAGAGTAATTTTACTTTAGAGGTAAACCCTCCTTTTCCTCCTCCAAGCAAGAACAATCTAGTCTTCCTGGAAGCCTAGTCAGTCTTGGAATAAGGGAAAGCAGTCTAATAAGCCTACAGCTGACTCCAAGTCGGCATGAAGGTTTGGCCCCCAAACCAGGAGCAGCCTCTTTTCGTTCAAAGCCTGGATGTGAGATGTTCAGGACTCCTGGGCGGTGGATATCGTATCCCAGGGGTACAAAATAGAATTCAAAACTTTCCCTCCCAGAGGCAGGTTTTTTCTCTCAATATTATCTGTAGACCAGATAAAGAGAGCGGCGTTCTTAAATTTTGTTAAGGATCTGCCCAGTGAGTCATAGTCCCTGTTCCTACGCAGGAACGTGGTCTGGGATTTTACTTGAATCTGTTCTTAGTTCCCAAAAAAGAGGGAACTTTCAGACCAAATGACTTGAAATGTCTAACAAGTTCCTCAGAGTACCATCCTTCATTCTCCCTTTGGTCCAAGAGGGTCAGTTCATGACAACCATAAACCTAATGGATGCGTACCTTCATGTTCCCATTCACTGGGATCATCACAAGTTTCTGAGATTCACCTTCTTAGACAATCACTTTCAGTTTGTGGCTCTTCCATTCGGCCTTGCCACAGCTCCCAGAATTTTTCAAAGGTCCTGGGGGCTCTATTGGCAGTGATCCGGTCTCGGGGCATTGCAGTGGCGCCATATCTGGACGATATTGTGGTTCAGGCGCCGTCTTTTCAACAAGCAAAATCTCATACAGAGATCTTGTTGTCTTTTCTTCGCTCCCACGGATGGAAGGTGAATCTGGGAAAAAGTTCTCTGATTTCAGCTACAATAGTAGTTTTCTTGGGAACTATAATAGACTCCCTAACAATGAATATATTTCTGACAGAGGTCAGAAAGACAAAGATCTTCGACTTGTGTTTTGCCCTTTAGTCCTTTCCTCGGCTGTCAGTGGCTCAATGTATGGAGGTAATTGGTCTGATGGTAGCTTCCATGGACATCATCCCGTTCGCTCTGTCCCATCTCAGACCTCTGCAGTTGTGCATGCTAAGACAATGGAACGGGGACTATGCAGATCTGTCTCAGAGAGTAGTTTTGGGTCAGGTGACAAGAGACTCTTCTGTGGTGGTTGTCTCAGGAACACCTTTACCAGGGAACTTGCTTTTGCAGGCCTTCTTGGGTGATTTACCACGGATGCCAGTCTGATGGGTTGGGGAGCAGTCTGGGCTCTTTGTAGGTTCAGGGTCTATGGAGTCGGAAGGAGTCTGATCTCCCCATAAACATTGTAGAGCTGAGAGCTATCTTCAGTGCTCTGCTGGCCTGGTCTGTTAGCCTTAGCCCGGTTTATCAGGTTCCAGTCAGACTCATTACATCAATGGCGTACATCAAACACCGGGGGGAACTCAGAGTTTCTTGGCCATGTCAGAGGTGGCCCGAATTATTCAGTGGGCGGAAACCCACAACTGCTGTCTATCTGCGATCCACATTCCAGGAGTGGACAATTGGGAAACAGATTTTCTGAGCAGACAGACCTTTCAACCCGGGGAGTGGGAACTCCATCCGGAGGTGTTTTCTAGTTTGATCCTCAAATGGGGGCAGCCGGAGCTGGATCTCATGGCTTCTCGGCAGAATACCAAGCTTCCAAGGTACAGTTCGAGGTCAAGGGATCCTCAGGCTGTCCTGATAGATGCTCTGGCGGTCCCTTGGATTTTCAGTCTAGCATACCTATTTCCTCCATTCACTCTCCTTCCAAGAGTCATTGCTCGGATCAAACAGGAGAGGACGTCAGTGATTGTGAGAAGAGGTTAAAACAAGGATTCTACACTCTGACTCTTAGCTAATCCCAAAAGGTGATGTGACCTCGGAAAAATCACCTTAAAAATAGAAACAAAGTAGGGGAGTGGGATAGCGCTACAAATAGCTGTGAGCCGTAAAAATATAATATAGAGTTAATTTTGCGTCAAGTATATTGTATAGATATTAATTGTGGATCCAACTTAAAAGTGTGTTTCTAAGTCCTTTAATGTTACTTGCTGTTGATGGTTAAATCGTAAATTTAAAGATTTATTAGTCTGTGTACCTGCACCCTTACTGATACTTAATTTGTATAATTTATTCCTACACAGAGAAAATCCTCCTAATATTTTATACAATATCAATCATAACAAATTGATGCCGGCATCTGAATACATTCAAAGCGTTATTTAAAACGTTATTTTTTTAAAATAAGAGTATAGTACATATACCAAATCCTTGAAATATTTCGCTCCACTTTTAGTAAAGTAACGAGCTTACGGTTGTAACTTTACTTTAAAAGCAATTTGTTAGAAACACTTTGTTACTTTGTTTCTCAGCCAAATATTTCAAGCATTTGGTATATGTACTATACTCTTATTTTAAAAAATAACGTTTTAAATAACGCTTTGAATGTATTCAGATGCCGGCATCAATTTGTTATGATTGATATTGTATAAAATATTAGGAGGATTTTCTCTGTGTAGGAATAAAATATACAAATTTTTAAAAAGGACGTCAGTGATTCTCATAGCACCAACGTGGTCTCGCAGGATCTGGTATGCAGACCTAGTGGAAATGTCATCTCTTCCACCTTGGAGACAACCTCTCAGGAAGGACCTTCTAATTCAGGGTCCTTTCCTTCATCCAAATCTTGGTTCCCTGAAGCTGACTGCTTGGAGATTGAACGCTTAATTTTTGAGCCTGTGACAAGGAAGATTTACCATAAGATATGGCGTAAATATCTGTATTGGTGTGAATCTAGAGTCAGGATTCCTAGGATTTTGTCCTTTCTCCAGGAGGGTCTGGAGAAGGGTTTCTCAGCTAGTACTCTGGAAGGTAAGATTTCTGCGTTGTCTATTTTGTTGTATAAGCTTTTGGCGGATGCGCCAGATGTGCAATCTTTTTGTCAGGCTTTGGTCAGAATCAGGCCTGTGTTTAAACCTGTTTCTCCTCCCTGGAGTCTTAACCTTGTTCATAAGGTTTTACAGCGGGCTCCGTTTGAGCCTATGCATTCCTTAGATATTAAGTTTTGTTTCTTGTTGCTATTTCTTCTGCTCGAAGAGTTTTAGAACTCTCATTTCTGCAGTATGATTCTCATCTTATTTTTCATTCTGATAAGGTGGTTCTGCGTACTAGATTAGGTTACTTGCCTAAGGTTGTTTCGAACAGGATTATTAATCAGGCGATCGTTGTCCCTTCCTTGTGTCCTAATCCTTCTTCTCATAAGGAGCGTTTGTTGCACAACCTAGATGTTGTGCATGCGTTGAAATTCTATCTACAAGCGACTAAGGACTTTCGTCAGTCTTCTGCTTTGTTTATTTGTTTTTCTGGGAAACGCAAGGGTCAGAAGGCTATGGCTGCTACTTTCTTTTTGGTTGAACAGTATTTTTCGTTCGGCCTATGAGACTGCTGGATTGCAACCTCCTGAGAGAATCACAGCTCATTCCTCGAGGGCTGTTTCTTCTTCCTGGGCTATCAAAAATGAGGCTTCTGTGGAGCAGATTTGCAAGGCTGCAACTTGGTATTCTTTGCATACTTTTTCCAAATTCTTTTGGGAGAAAGGTTCTTCAAGCAGTGGTGCCTTCTGTTTAGGTTACCTGTCTTGTCCCTCCCTTATCTGTGTCCTCTAGCTTGGGTATTGGTTCCCACTAGTAATTGATGATTCCGTGGACTCACCATATCGTAGGAAAGAAAACATAATTTATACTTGCCCGATAAATGTATTTTTTTCCGGATATGGTGAGTCCACGGCCCAGCCTTTATTTTAAGACCGTTATTTTTAACTAACCTTAGACATCTTTGTGTTATCTTTTTCCATTTCCCTTCGGCTGAATGACTGGGGGTTATGGTTAAGGGAAGTGACATATATAGCAGCTTTGCCTCCTCCTGCTGGCCAGGAGTGATATTCCCACTAGTAATTGATGATTCTGTTGACTCACCATATTCGGAAAGGTAAGTATAAATTATGTTTTTACACAAAATGTTTAATGATTTTTTTAGCCTGATGCAATGCTAATGTGTGTTTGCTTTTTTTTTCTTCTTCCGTTTTTGAATTATATCTTGCATTTGGACTGAACACAAAAAAAACTAAAAATAAAAAAATTGAAGGATGGATTATATGAAGAGTTAATTTCCTCATTAGTCGTTGTGTTCTAAAGGAGTGTTATTTCCAATCTTTCAACACTCCGGGTTGCATGCAACTATGTCTCATAGTCAACAATTCATTCTAAAAAGCTTTAGGATTCTTTAGGTACATTGCATTGAGAAAGTTGTTTTTAAAGCTGTGTTTATATTTTGGAAAGTTTTTAGCTTTATTTAAAGTAATGTTTTGCATATGTCTGCATTGTAATGTGATATTTAATTTCTCATTACAGGTTCATGAGCCCCTACAGACCATGGGAAGTAGTGCAGATAGTTGCGATAGTGAAACAACTGTAACTTCTGTTTGTGACGATCTAAAGACTCCATTAGCAACGGATCCGCCAGAACCTATAGACTTTGAAATTGATGAGTTTTTAACCCCCATAGACTTAAATGAAAGTAAAGTATTTTTTGGCACAAACCAAGAAATAAGTAAAGAAAACGTTATATCGGAAAATCAAATGGGTATCTATGAAGATTGTAAGACACAAGAGGAACTTAACTCTGGTGCTGAAATTAATCAAGATACCAGTGAAGAAGAACTGCAGCACCAATGTACAGTTGAGAGTGAGCTTGAGACGGGCAGTGAATATGAACTGGTTCCTTACATGACGCATCATATATCTGAATCGGTGGATTGCTTCTCAGACTATGATGATGGTTTTCATCAGTTGGGAAAGGCTGAAACTGGTTCTCTGGAACGTGTAAATGTTGCATTACAGAGAGCTCAAATGAAGATGATCAGTTCTGAAACAAGCGGATCTAAAAGAGGGCGCAGCTTGGTTAAGTCCAAGGACTTATTGAAACGGAGACACAAGTTGTCAGACTCAGGCTATCCTTTGAGAAGGACACAGTCGTTACCTTCTGAAATGCTTAGTCCAGTGAGGGTAGTCTCTAAAGTGAACATCGTTTTATCCTCGGGAAAAGCTACAGTGTGTAGCCCACCAACATTTTCCTACAAATACTCTCCAGAGGAGCAAGAATGCATGGAACCATTGGACGAAGAAGCGAACACTAACTACAAATCTACACTGCCCATCTCTAAGAAATCTGAATACAAAGAAAACTACAAAACTTGTCCTAACAGGATAACCGATGATACTAATCCTGTTGGGTCACAATCTAGCTCTATGCAGACAACTTCACAAAGATCACATTCATCTTGTTCTCTGCACTCTCTTCAGTCTGACTGGCATGAAAGGCCGTTATGTGAATATGCCAGGACATGGAGCACACACAGTGTTCCTTGCTTTTCTGGGGCCTCGTGTGGTGCTCTGGTCTCACCATATGGTTGTCCACTGGCCCAGAGATTATCATGTGGATCTCTTAATAGATCATACTCTGGATATAGTCTACCAGCTATGTCAGCCCCTTCTACTACTGAAATGCAACTGCGCAGAGTCCTGCACGATATCCGAAACTCACTACAAAACCTTTCACAGGTAATGGAACATTATTGCTTTTTTGCTGAATATAAAGTACTTAAAACAACACGGGAACTGAGAAATGTATATGCAAGATTACACAATGCATTCAAGGCATTTGTAAACATTGCTGTGTGAAAAAGGAAGTCAGTGGAAAATCTGTGTACTCGTACTAGAAACAAGTAGTTTTAGATACCGTAGAGAAAGGTATTATATATTGTTTTATCAGTGTATATTCTAATTTTGAATGGCAATACAAACTGATTACTATATATATATATATATATATATATATATATATATATATATATATATATATATATATTATATAATATATATATATATATATATATATATATATTTTTTTTTTTATTTTTTCTTCATAAAGCTCAGTTGCAACTAAATAAGTGTGAGCTTTGCTTTGAGACATGGCTCCGCTCAGAGCGCCCCAAGGTATTCTAAGGATTGTGCAATTATTAAAGGGATAGTCAAGTCCAAACTTTTTTTTCATGATTCAGATAGGGCATGTCATTTTAAACAACTTTCCGCTTTACTTTTATCACCAATTTTGCTTTGTTCTCTTGGTATTCTTAGTTGAAAGCTAAACTTAGGAGGTTCATATGCTAATTTTTTAGACCTTGAAGGTCGCCTCTAATCTGAAAGCATTTTGACAGTTTTTCACCACAAGAGGGCGTTAGTTCTATGTGTCATATAGATAACATTGAGCTCATGCACATAAAGTTACCCTGGAGTGAGCACTGATTGGCTAAAATGCGAGTCTGTCAAAAGAACTGAAATAAGGGGGCAGTTTGCATGGGCTTTAGGTACAAGGTAATCACAGAGGTAAAAGGTGTATTATTATAACTGTTGGTTGTGCAAAACTGGCAAATGGGTAATAAATAGATTATCTTTTTTAAACAACGAAAATTCTGGTGTTGACTGTCCCTTTAAATGTATTAAATTATTAAACATTATATAGTTGTGCTATGTAGATGGAAGGGTTGATACATTTTAGCAAAGGATACCAAGAGAAAAAGGCCAGATGGGTAATGAAAATAAACTGGAAAGTTTTTGAATGTACAGTTTCTGTATTATATTTTAAAGGGATAACCCAAAACATTTAAATGGCATACCGTTTTAAAAAAGTATCTAATTTACTTCGTTCCCATGATATTCTGTGATGAAGAGATACCTAGGTAGGCATCAGGAGCACTACATGGCAGGAAATAGTGCTGCCATCTAGTGCTCTTGCAAATGGATAACATTCTTGTAAAACTGCTGCCATATAGTGCTCCAGAAATGGGCCAGCTCCTAAGCTTACATCCCTGCTTTTCTACAGAAGATAGAGAACAAAGAAAAATTTTGTTTTGAGTTTCATATCCCTTTAAGTCCGGTTTCTGTATCATTAACATTAAGTTAATACGTCTGAGTATAGTAGTGGTAGAAATCGGTTACTAGAAGCAGGCCTGTCACAGCTGCACGTCAGTGTAAAAGCAGACTTTTAGTTTAAAGGGCCATGAAACTTTTTTTCCCCATAAATCAGATTGCGTAAATTGGACAGTTTAAAATTGTATGCTCTAATTTGCTTCTTTCTCTTTGTATCCTTAGTTGAAGGAGCAACAATGCACTACTAGGAGCTAGCTGAACACATCGGATGAGACAATAATGAGGAATATATATGCAGCCACCAATCAGCAGCTAGCTATAAGTAGTGCATTGCTTCTCTTGCTCTTACTTAGAATATAGTTCATGAACCTTTTTCGAATAGGAAATTATATATCAGTCATGTAATCCCTCACAGACAGCATATACAATATGGAGTACGTCGTCTTAACCCTTCACTGCCACGTGAGAGATCACACGTTAACATTTAGAGAAAAAAAGTTATCCTATTTTCAAATTGAAACTATCAAGTGCAGCAGCCTAATTGTTCATAAACCAAGCAACAATTACTGAACACAGGCACTTTAAGGTCCCTCCTGTAGATGAAACCTATGTACATTAAGCAAATGCAAACCATGTTTTGGCCTGTAATGCACAACATATAAATCGTATATCAGACACTATTTGAATACTGAAAAACTGAGGGATGAGAAACGTAGCCCTTTTACTATTTTGTTCCCCACAACACAGACTAATATTTGCATGGTGGAAGGGTGGGAAAAGATTGCAATGTAAAGAATATTTTTGAAGGGGCATGAATATCAAAAATAAACTTTAATGTGTTCGACAGAATGCAATTTTATAACGTTTTTACGTAAAATGTATTTACTTTTAATATCATTGTTTTTGTTTTCTTGGTATCCTTTGTAGTAAAGCATACTTAAGTAGGCTCAGGAGCAGCATTTCTCTATTGGGAACTAGCTGGTGGCTACACATATGCCACATCTCATTGCCTCACCAGATGTGTTCAGCAAGCTTCTAGTAGTGCATTTCTGCTCTGGACCTGACTTTAAATATGTGTTTAACTCTTGCATAGTTATATGCAATCATTCGTACTATAATCAAATGTTCTAAAACCCTTTTGCACTTTTATGTCCCAATGATCAGTGTAAAATGTGTTTTGGACAGGGCTACATACTGTAGCATTCGAAAAGAACTTGCTGATTTGTAACATAGTAACATAGTAGATAAGGTTGAAAAAAGACTGAAGTCCTTTGAGTTCAACCTATACAAATCTAAAGGGCTCCATTTATCAATCATTTCTGGAATTCTCCTTTCTGTTCTCCTATCAGTTCTCCACAGCTCTCCTTAGGAGAGGAGCACATTTGCGCCCATATTTATCATAAAAAAAGTTGTTTTTTCTCCATGGGAGAGCTGGGGAGAACTAATGATAAATTTCTCCAGTCGGATTAGTATCTTCTCCTTATTTATCACTAAAAATAAGCAACTATTCTCCATGTCAATCATATATAAACCAATAGAAATCTTTATACAGCCTTCCTAGTAGCTTTGTTAACGCCCCTCTTCAGCAAACTTTCATATAAGAAAATATATCTACATTTTCATTGTTTTAGTGCTTCAATTTTAGCGCTTTTCTATATCTTATTTTTATGCCCCAATAGATATCATTTTTGTGCTCTGTTATATATTATTTTGATGCTCCATTATATATATATATATATATATATATATTTTTTTTTTTTTTACTCCATCATAAATTATTTTTGCGCTCCAATAACCATTATTATTGTGCTTTGTTATAGATAATTTCTCCAACATAGGTGTGTCCGGTCCACGGCGTCATCCTTACTTGTGGGATATTCTCTTCCCCAACAGGAAATGGCAAAGAGCCCAGCAAAGCTGGTCACATGATCCCTCCTAGGCTCCGCCTACCCCAGTCATTCTCTTTGCCGTTGTACAGGCAACATCTCCACGGAGATGGCTTAGAGTTTTTTAGTGTTTAACTGTAGTTTTTATTATTCAATCAAGAGTTTGTTATTTTGAAATAGTGCTGGTATGTACTATTTACTCAGAAACAGAAAAGAGATGAAGATTTCTGTTTGTATGAGGAAAATGATTTTAGCAACCGTCACTAAAATCCATGGCTGTTCCACACAGGACTGTTGAGAGCAATTAACTTCAGTTGGGGGAACAGTGAGCAGTCTCTTGCTGCTTGAGGTATGACACATTCTAACAAGACGATGTAATGCTGGAAGCTGTCATTTTCCCTCTGGGATCCGGTAAGCCATGTTTATTACGATTGTAAATAAGGGCTTCAAAAAGGGCTTATTAAGACTGTAGACTTTTTTTGGGCTAAATCGATTGATTATTAACACATATTTAGCCTTGAGGAATCATTTTATCTGGGTATTTTGATATAATAATATCGGCAGGCACTGTTTTAGACACCTTATTCTTTAGGGGCTTTCCCAAAGCATAGGCAGAGCCTCATTTTCGCGCCGGTGTTGCGCACTTGTTTTTGAGAGGCATGGCATGCAGTCGCATGTGAGAGGAGCTCTGATACTTAGAAAAGACTTTCTGAAGGCGTCATTTGGTATCGTATTCCCCTTGGGGCTTGGTTGGGTCTCAGCAAAGCAGATACCAGGGACTGTAAGGGGTTAAAGTTCAAAACGGCTCCGGTTCCGTTATTTTAAGGGTTAAAGCTTCCAAATTCGGTGTGCAATACTTTTAAGGCTTTAAGACACTGTGGTGAAAATTTGGTGAATTTTGAACAATTCCTTCATGTTTTTTCGCATTTGCAGTAATAAAGTGTGTTCTGTTTAAAATTTAAAGTGACAGTAACGGTTTTATTTTAAAACGTTTTTTGTACTTGTTATCAAGTTTATGCCTGTTTAACATGTCTGAACTACCAGATAGACTGTGTTCTGAATGTGGGGAAGCCAGAATTCCTATTCATTTAAATAAATGTGATTTATGTGACAATGACAACGATGCCCAAGATGATTCCTCAAGTGAGGGGAGTAAGCATGGTACTGCATCATTCCCTCCTTCGTCTACACGAGTCTTGCCCACTCAGGAGGCCCCTAGTACATCTAGCGCGCCAATACTCCTTACTATGCAACAATTAACGGCTGTAATGGATAATTCTGTCAAAAACATTTTAGCCGAAATGAACACTTATCAGCGTAAGCGCGACTGCTCTGTTTTAGATACTGAAGAGCATGACGACGCTGATATTAATATTTCTGAAGGGCCCCTAACTCAGTCTGATGGGGCCAGGGAGGTTTTGTCTGAGGGAGAAATTACTGATTCAGGGAACATTTCTCAACAAGCTGAACCTGATGTGATTGCATTTAAATTTAAGTTGGAACATCTCCGCATTCTGCTTAAGGAGGTATTATCCACTCTGGATGATTGTGACAAGTTGGTCATCCCAGAGAAACTATGTAAAATGGACAAGTTCCTAGAGGTGCCGGGGCTCCCAGAAGCTTTTCCTATACCCAAGCGGGTGGCGGACATTGTTAATAAAGAATGGGAAAGGCCCGGTATTCCTTTCGTCCCTCCCCCCATATTTAAAAAATTGTTTCCTATGGTCGACCCCAGAAAGGACTTATGGCAGACAGTCCCCAAGGTCGAGGGAGCGGTTTCCACTTTAAACAAACGCACCACTATACCCATAGAGGATAGTTGTGCTTTCAAAGATCCTATGGATAAAAAATTAGAAGGTTTGCTTAAAAAGATGTTTGTTCAGCAGGGTTACCTTCTACAACCAATTTCATGCATTGTCCCTGTCGCTACAGCCGCATGTTTCTGGTTCGATGAGCTGATAAAGGCGGTCGACAGTGATTCTCCTCCTTATGAGGAGATTATGGACAGAATCAATGCTCTCAAATTGGCTAATTCTTTCACCCTAGACGCCACTTTGCAATTGGCTAGGTTAGCGGCTAAGAATTCTGGGTTTGCTATTGTGGCGCGCAGAGCGCTTTGGTTGAAATCTTGGTCGGCTGATGCGTCTTCCAAGAACAAGTTACTTAACATTCCTTTCAAGGGGAAAACGCTGTTTGGCCCTGACTTGAAAGAGATTATCTCGGATATCACTGGGGGTAAGGGCCACGCCCTTCCTCAGGATCGGCCTTTCAAGGCAAAAAATAAACCTAATTTTCGTCCCTTTCGTAGAAACCGACCAGCCCAAAGTGCTACGTCCTCTAAACAAGAGGGTAATACTTCTCAAGCCAAGCCAGCTTGGAGACCAATGCAAGGCTGGAACAAGGGAAAGCAGGCCAAGAAACCTGCCACTGCTACCAAGACAGCATGAAATGTTGGCCCCCGATCCGGGACCGGATCTGGTGGGGGGCAGACTCTCTCTCTTCGCTCAGGCTTGGGCAAGAGATGTTCTGGATCCTTGGGCGCTAGAAATAGTCTCCCAAGGTTATCTTCTGGAATTCAAGGGACTTCCCCCAAGGGGGAGGTTCCACAGGTCTCAGTTGTCTTCAGACCACATAAAAAGACAGGCATTCTTACATTGTGTAGAAGACCTGTTAAAAATGGGAGTGATTCATCCCGTTCCATTAAGAGAACAAGGGATGGGGTTCTACTCCAATCTGTTTATAGTTCCCAAAAAAGAGGGAACGTTCAGACCAATCTTAGATCTCAAGATCTTAAACAAGTTTCTCAAGGTTCCATCGTTCAAGATGGAAACCATTCGAACTATTCTTCCTTCCATCCAGGAAGGTCAATTCATGACCACGGTGGATTTAAAGGATGCGTATCTACATATTCCTATCCACAAGGAACATCATCGGTTCCTGAGGTTCGCATTCCTGGACAAACATTACCAGTTCGTGGCGCTTCCTTTCGGATTAGCCACTGCTCCAAGGATTTTCACAAAGGTACTAGGGTCCCTTCTAGCTGTGCTAAGACCAAGGGGCATTGCTGTAGTACCTTACTTGGACGACATTCTGATTCAAGCGTCGTCCCTTCCTTAAGCAAAGGCTCACACGGACATTGTCCTGGCCTTTCTCAGATCTCACGGATGGAAAGTGAACGTGGAAAAGAGTTCTCTATCTCCGTCAACAAGGGTTCCCTTCTTGGGAACAATAATAGACTCCTTAGAAATGTGGATTTTTCTGACAGAGGCCAGAAAAACAAAACTTCTAGACTCTTGTCGGATACTACATTCCGTTCCTCTTCCTTCCATAGCTCAGTGCATGGAAGTGATCGGGTTGATGGTAGCGGCAATGGACATAGTTCCTTTTGCACGCATTCATCTAAGACCATTACAACTGTGCATGCTCAGTCAGTGGAATGGGGACTATACAGACTTGTCTCCGAAGATACAAGTAAATCAGAGGACCAGAGACTCACTCCGTTGGTGGCTGTCCCTGGACAACCTGTCACGAGGGATGACATTCCGCAGACCAGAGTGGGTCATTGTCACGACCGACGCCAGTCTGATGGGCTGGGGCGCGGTCTGGGGATCCCTGAAAGCTCAGGGTCTTTGGTCTCGGGAAGAATCTCTTCTACCGATAAATATTCTGGAACTGAGAGCGATATTCAATGCTCTCAAGGCTTGGCCTCAGCTAGCGAGGGCCAAGTTCATACGGTTTCAATCAGACAACATGACAACTGTTGCGTACATCAACCATCAGGGGGGAACAAGGAGTTCCCTGGCGATGGAAGAAGTGACCAAAATAATTCTATGGGCGGAGTCTCACTCCTGCCACCTGTCTGCTATCCACATCCCAGGAGTGGAAAATTGGGAAGTGGATTTTCTGAGTCGTCAGACATTGCATCCGGGGGAGTGGGAACTCCATCCGGAAATCTTTGCCCAAGTCACTCAGCTGTGGGGCATTCCAGACATGGATCTGATGGCCTCTCGTCAGAACTTCAAAGTTCCTTGCTACGGGTCCAGATCCAGGGATCCCAAGGCGGCTCTAGTGGATGCACTAGTTGCACCTTGGACCTTCAAACTAGCTTATGTGTTCCCGCCGTTTCCTCTCATCCCCAGGCTGGTAGCCAGGATCAATCAGGAGAGGGCGTCGGTGATCTTGATAGCTCCTGCGTGGCCACGCAGGACTTGGTACGCAGATCTGGTGAATATGTCATCGGCTCCTCCTTGGAAGCTACCTTTGAGACGAGACCTTCTTGTTCAGGGTCCGTTCGAACATCCGAATCTGGTTTCACTCCAGCTGACTGCTTGGAGATTGAACGCTTGATCTTATCGAAGCGAGGATTCTCAGATTCTGTTATCGATACTCTTGTTCAGGCCAGAAAGCCTGTAACTAGAAAGATTTACCACAAAATTTGGAAAAAATATATCTGTTGGTGTGAATCTAAAGGATTCCCTTGGGACAAGGTTAAGATTCCTAGGATTCTATCCTTCCTTCAAGAAGGATTGGAAAAAGGATTATCTGCAAGTTCCCTGAAGGGACAGATTTCTGCCTTGTCTGTGTTACTTCACAAAAAGCTGGCCGCTGTGCCAGATGTTCAAGCCTTTGTTCAGGCTCTGGTTAGAATTAAGCCTGTTTACAAACCTTTGACTCCTCCTTGGAGTCTCAATTTAGTTCTTTCAGTTCTTCAGGGGGTTCCGTTTGAACCCTTGCATTCCGTTGATATTAAGTTATTATCTTGGAAAGTTTTGTTTTTAGTTGCAATTTCTTCTACTAGAAGAGTTTCAGAATTATCTGCTCTGCAGTGTTCTCCTCCTTATCTGGTGTTCCATGCAGATAAGGTGGTTTTACGTACTAAACCTGGTTTTCTTCCAAAAGTTGTTTCTAACAAAAACATTAACCAGGAGATTATCGTACCTTCTCTGTGTCCGAAACCAGTTTCAAAGAAGGAACGTTTGTTGCACAATTTGGATGTTGTTCGCGCTCTAAAATTCTATTTAGATGCTACAAAGGATTTTAGACAAACATCTTCCTTGTTTGTTGTTTATTCCGGTAAAAGGAGAGGTCAAAAAGCAACTTCTACCTCTCTCTCTTTTTGGATTAAAAGCATCATCAGATTGGCTTACGAGACTGCCGGACGGCAGCCTCCCGAAAGAATCACAGCTCATTCCACTAGGGCTGTGGCTTCCACATGGGCCTTCAAGAACGAGGCTTCTGTTGATCAGATATGTAGGGCAGCGACTTGGTCTTCACTGCACACTTTTACCAAATTTTACAAGTTTGATACTTTTGCTTCTTCTGAGGCTATTTTTGGGAGAAAGGTTTTGCAAGCCGTGGTGCCTTCCATTTAGGTGACCTGATTTGCTCCCTCCCTTCATCCGTGTCCTAAAGCTTTGGTATTGGTTCCCACAAGTAAGGATGACGCCGTGGACCGGACACACCTATGTTGGAGAAAACAGAATTTATGTTTACCTGATAAATTACTTTCTCCAACGGTGTGTCCGGTCCACGGCCCGCCCTGGTTTTTTTAATCAGGTCTGATAATTTATTTTCTTTAACTACAGTCACCACGGTACCATATGGTTTCTCCTATGCAAATATTCCTCCTTAACGTCGGTCGAATGACTGGGGTAGGCGGAGCCTAGGAGGGATCATGTGACCAGCTTTGCTGGGCTCTTTGCCATTTCCTGTTGGGGAAGAGAATATCCCACAAGTAAGGATGACGCCGTGGACCGGACACACCGTTGGAGAAAGTAATTTATCAGGTAAACATAAATTCTGTTTTTTGCACCTTGTAATGCCCTTTTTTTGTGTGTAACTGCTTCTACAACTGGTAGAGAATAGATTTCTAATGCTGTTCTCCACTGTAACTGTATTTTTCCTTTATTTACACAGCATCCTCTAATGAGAGGGAGTGATGGAACTACAAGTGGATACAATAACCAAAGACCATCTGTTCTACCTCTGTATGAAGTAAGTTTTGCTGTAGCTGAATTAATATATTTTAAGGGACATTTAAAATGAATGTAAAGTTTAATTAAAAAAGTGCCTGGTTTCTAAAAATACTCTTAAAAATTGGGGCACTTTCTATTCATTAAACTTTACATTGAAGCTTCTTTTTTAAAATACTTACCTTTTTGTTATAGAAAACAGACCAGTGATCCTCCGCCCGCTTCTCCGGCTGTGGTTAGCAAATCAATGATGAATCTGGGTCCCTCAATTTGTTGCATTGCCTC
>NW_026512404.1:40000-71908 GCF_027579735.1 Bombina bombina | reverse complement strand
TCTCTGTATCTCTCCCCCCTCTCTGTATCTCTTCCCCCTCCCTGTCTTTGTATCTCTACCCCCTCTCTGTCTTTGTATCTTTCCCCCCTCTCTGTCTCTGTATCTCTCCCCCCTCCACCTCTCTGTCTCTGTATCTCTCCCCCCTCTCTGTCTCTCTCCCCCCTCTCTGTCTCTGTATCTCTCCCCCCTCTCTGTCTTTGTATCTCTCCCCCCTGTCTGTCTCTGTATCTCTCCCCCCTCTCTGTCTTTGTATCTCTCCCCCCCTCTCTGTCTTTGTATCTCTCCCCCCTGTCTGTCTCTGTATCCCTCCCCCCTCTCTGTCTTTGTATCCCTCCCCCCTCTCTGTCTCTGTATCTCTCCCCCTCTCTGTCTCTGTATCTCTCCCCCTCTCTGTCTCTGTATCTCTCCCCCTCTCTGTCTCTGTATCTCTCCCCCTCTCTGTCTGTGTATCTCCCCTCTCTGTCTGTGTATCTCCCCTCTCTGTCTCTGTATCTCCCCCCTGTCATTGTATCTCTCCCCCTCGCTGTCTCTGTATCTCTCCCCCCTCTCTGTATCTCCCCCTGTCATTATATCTCTCCCCCTCGCTGTCTCTGTATCTCTCCCCCCCTCTCTGTATCTGTGTTTGTATCTCTCCCCCTCTCTCCCTCTTCCCCTATGTCTCTCTCTTTCCCCCTCTCTGTATCTCACTATCCCCCTCTCTGTATATCTCTCTCTCCCCCCTCTTTGTTGCTCTCTCTCTGTGTCTCTCTCCCTCTCTCTCACCCTTCTCACTATGTCTCTCTCTCTGTATATCGCTCTTTATCTCTCCCTCTCTCTCTCCCCTCTCTGTCTGTCTCTCTCTCCCCCCTATCTCTCTCTCTCCCCCTATCTCTCTCTCTCTCCCCCCCTCTCTCTCTAATAACCATAAATTATATGCAGGTAACCTCCAAATGTACATTATGAAGAAAATGTAATAATGAGTTAAAGGGACACTGAACCCACATTTTTCCTTTCATGATTCAGATAGAACAATTTTAAACAACTTTCCAATTTACTTCTGTTATCTAATATGCTTTGTTCTCTTGATATCTGTTGTAAAAAAGGATACCTAGGTAGGCTCAAAAGCAGCAATGCACTACTGGGAATTAACTGATGTTTAGTGCCTGCACATATATGCCTCATGTCATTGGCTCACCCAATATGTTCAACTAGCTCTCAGTGAGATATTGATGCTCTTTCAATAAAGGATACAAAGAGAATGAAGCAAATTTGATAATATAAGTTATATATAGATATATATATATACATACACACACACACACATTAAAATGGGCGGGGCCATCTGAGGGGCGGGGCTAGTGCTCCCCCATCCTCAAAAGTCACCAGCCGCCACTGTGTTCATGTAAATCTTATCACACTTATGTCTGCAAAGAAAACATCTGGGCATTATATAGAGCGGGAAAGTAAAGAATGATCAAATTTTTTTTGTTTCAGGTGAAAGATTGATTAGCAAAACCAGGAAGCTCCTAGATTTAGGGCCCATTTCTCTAAAGGTCTATGGGCTAGCAAGATTATTAAAAAGGGACATAAAACAAGTTGGGATAGAGACAACATATAATAATTATGTACTTTAATTACTGTACCTGCAAATTTATACTGCAGTGCCTCGCCATTAACCCTTTCTTTTTAGTTTCTGAATTGTAAAGCTCTAACTCCCCCCACACATTTCCTTCTATGGCTGTATCTATATCTATTGTTGATTTGGTAGAATGCAAAAATGCATAGAGATTATCTGCTGGAGCATGCCTAGAAGCTGTGAACTCAGTTAAAATACAATGCCTGTGTCTAAACACTGATAAGGGGGGTGGAGTTAGCTGATCCAGGCAGCTTATCTATGAAATTAATTTTGCTTATTTTTGAAAATTATTTTAAAATACTTGCCAGCAATTTTTAAACAATTTTTGTATGCAAACTATTTTTAATGAATTAGCCCTTTTAGGATATGCACAGATCTCAACCTGTTTTATGCTCGCCAGTACTTCTATTTACCTGGTGAGTTTCTATAAATCCACTTTTTTCTTTCAGGGTGTCTCGCTAAGGGGCGTATACTGCATTTTCATATGGGAAGGAGATGCATACATTACAAAAGTCCAAAATGAAAATCGTAATTTAAATGTCATACAAAATGAATAATTGAATCATTCAAAAAATACTCAGGTAAAAATGGTATTGTTAAAGTGCATCAAAAATTGCAACAAATTTTTTCACCAAAAATTATATTTTATCAAAAACGTAAGGTGTAAGTAAATTGCATGGGAATAAATCTATTAAATATGCACAGGATAAAGCGTAATAAAAGTACACTGGATGTTCTAAAAACACATAGAAGTTCGTACTTATAAGTACAAAATACAAAGTGTAATTGTATTTTTTTTAGTAAAATGGGCTAAACCTGGGCATATATATGACATTGTCTCTCAAATCCCAACATAATTCTGTAAATATTTTCGCCGTACACATCTCACAGTTTTTTCTCGCAAATTAAAAGGTGGCAAACTTTTATCAAAGTACTCAAAACACTAATTACTCTGAAAGGAAAATACAGTGCAGTTAAAACCGTGTAAATTGATTTGCATTACGTGTAATATTAAACTTTAAACATACGCCGGGTTCTTTTTATATACTTCCTATATACAACCTCCACTGCCAGCTTAATTCTGTTTTATAAAAGTCCCTATTTCATGAGATGGGATGAGATGGGATGAGGATGCCCCGCTTCCTCTCTCAGTACGACAGAACTATAACTTCTTGTAGTGAGTATTCTCATAGAAAAACATTGGCCAATGCTTTCACTATGAGATAAATCTGATTGGGCGACCGTTAGCAGAAGAATATATTGCTCTTGCAAGAGTTTGATTAACTTTTTCCTGATTTTCAGGTGTCATCCTACCTTTAAATTAAAGGGACACTGAACCCAAATTTTTTCTTTCGTGATTCAGATAGAGCATGAAATTTTAAGCAACTTTCTAATTTACTCCTATTATCAAATTTTCTTCATTCTCTTGGTATCTTTATTTGAAATGCAAGAATGTAAGTTTAGATGCCGGCCCATTTTTAGTGAAAAACCTGGGTTGTTCTTGCGGATTTGTGGATAAATTCATCCACCAATAAAAAAAGTGCTGTCCAAAGTTCTGAACTAATAAAAAAGCTTAGATGCCTTCTTTTTCAAATAAAGATAGCAAGAGAACGAAGAAAATTTGATAATAGGAGTAAATTAGAAAGTTGCTTAAAATTGCATGCTCTATCTGAATCAATCAGGAAAAAAATTGGGTTCAGTGTCCCTTTAAGGTATTGTGTATGTTTGGGAGGTAGTTGTTTGTAACACTTGCTTACTTGTAGATGCCTTTTGTGATGATGCAGCTGTTACAGAAGGAGCAGAAAGAGTGTTTCTGGAATGGGAACATTGAAGGGAAAACCTACTTGCACTATCATTGCTATGGCCCTTCTCATACAATTCCATTAGTTATATTTAATGTCTTTAGGACACCCCTGGCATGTAAGGATTTGTTTTGTTATCTTAGTAGCATTTTAAAAATCATATTTCTTTTGACAATATTTGTATTTTCTTAGAAGAAATTCCCCTGTGGAAATGTTTTCAAACGCTGGATGTTGATCCCACCATTTTAATGAGAAGATGGGGAAAAAAATGGGGAAGGTGCTTCATCAAAGCAGAACATTAGTAGGAATCAAGTAATCATTTAAATAAAGGTTATGAAGATAAACTGATGCAGTTAAAATGTGGCTAAGTTTTCAAAATATAGAGGAATTTAAACTCTTACCTTTAAATTAAGACCTAACTGAGAGGACAGAAACAACTCAATCAATTATACCAACAAGATGGAGCCCACAAACAAAATAAAACGGAAACCCTTTTCCCTGCAGTGCCCCCAGAGACAGAAATGTGTACTTCTCTTTTATTTGAGAATTGCATCCTCAAAATGCTCTTAGTATTTGAATTGTATTCCAGGATTTGATTGTCTTTAGGGTACAGAAATTGTAAGTCTTTCATAAAAGTCTTCATTTTATATAGTTTTTAGAAAAAATATGAGAGGTTTAAATATATGAACACAATGTCATAAATATATTATTTATCATTGCAAAAGTACATATTTCATACTCCATTTTATTTTCTTCATTTTTTCCAGGGAAAAAAACGGCTTTGTTTTTTGTTTTTGAGGGGGCTTACCATCTCTAGATCTGCACATATTAGACCAGCTTTGAAGAAGGGGACATCACAATAGAAAACAAATATCACTTCTGGAAATATATACTTTATATATACATATTTTATATACTGTATATGTACATATATATGGACTAAATTTCCAGTCCTGTATTTATATATATATATATATATATATATATATATATATATATATATATATATATATATATAAAGTATTTAGTCAGCCACCAATTGTGCAAGTTCTCCCACTTAAGAAGATGAGAGAGGCCTGTAATGTTCATCATACAGAGAGACAAAATGTGGAAACAAATCCAGATAATCACATTGTCTGATTTGGAAAGAATTTATTTGCAAATTATGGTGGAAAATAAGTATTTGGTCAATATCAAAAGTCCATCTCAATACTTTGTTATATATCCTTTGTTGGCAAATAAAGAGGTCAAACGTTTTCTGTAAGGTCTTCACAAGGTTGTCACACACTGTTGCTGGTATGTTGGCCCATTCCTGCATGCAGATCTCCTCTGATGTTTTGGGGCTGTAGCTGGGCAACACAGACTTTCAACTCCCTCCAAAGGTTTTCTATGGGGTTGAGATCTGGAGACTGGCTAGGCCACTCCAGGACCTTGAAATGCTTCTTACGAAGCCACTCCTTTGCTGCCCAGGCAGTGTGTTTGGGATCATTGTCATACTGAAAGACCCAGCCAAGTTTCATTTTCAATGCCCTTGCTGATGGAAGGAGGTTTGCACTCAAAATCTCACGATACATGGCCCCATTCATTCTTTCATGTACACGGATCAGTCGTCCTGTTCCCTTTGCAGAGAAACAGCCCCAAAGCATGATGTTGCCACCCCAATGCTTCACAGTAGGTATGGTGTTCTTTGGTTGCAACTCAGCATTCTCTCTCCTCCAAACACGACGAGTTGTGTTTCTACCAAACAGTTCTACTTAGGTTTCATCTGACCATATTACATTCTCCCAATCCGCTTCTGGATCATCCAAATGCTCTCTAGCATACTTCAGACGGGCCCGGACATGTACTGGCTTAAGCAGGGGGACACATCTGGCACTGCAGGATCTGAGTCCCTGGCGGCGTAGTGTGTTACTGATGGTAGCCTTTGTTAAGTTGGTCCCAGCTCTCTGCAGGTCATTCACTAGGTCCCCCCGTGTGGTTCTGGGATGTTTGCTCACCGTTCTTGTGATCATTTTGACCCCACGGGGTGAGATCTTGCGTGGAGCCCCAGATCGAGGGAGATTATCAGTGGTCTTGTATGTCTTCCATTTTCTAATTATTGCTCCCACAGTTGATTTCTGCACACCAAGCTGCTTGCTTATTGCAGATTCAGTCTTCCCAGCCTGGTGCAGGTCTACAATTTTGTTTCTGGTGTCCTTCGACAGCTCTTTGGTCTTCACCATAGTGGAGTTTGGAATGTGACTGTTTGAGGTTGTGGACAGGTGTCTTTTATACTGATAAGTTCAAAAAGGTGCCATTAATACAGGTAATGAGTGGAGGACAGAGGAGCCTCTTAAAGAAGAAGATACAGGTCTGTTAGAGCCAGAACTCTTGCTTGTTTGTAGGTGACCAAATACTTCTTTTCCACCATAATATGCAAATAAATTCTTTCCAAATCAGACAATATGATTGTCTGGATTTGTTTCCAAATTTTGTCTCTCATAGTTGAGGTATACCTATGATGAAAATTAAAGGCCTCTCTCATCTTCTTCAATGGGAGAACTTGCACAATTGGTGGCTGACTAAATACTTTTTTGCCCCACTGTATATGTATGTGTGTGTGTGTGTAGTGTATTTTTTTCCTAATATCTTACGTTTTGTGCATCTTTCTGATGCTGTAGATTTACTCCATCCATGACAGCACTTCCCTCCACAGACATTCACCCTGTGAAATGAACAAAACACATAACTAGCTTAGTAATTTTAGAACAAAAAATAAATAAAATATTTATACTTTATAATCATGATTTCATATCTATATATTATTTTCGCAACTGACACAATTCTTAACATAAAATGGACTATTTTTAATTTAAATGCACTCTCAATTTACTTTATTTGTCATTTAATTTCAAGTTACAACATGGATTTATTTAACGTATATCTGGTTTTATCTATAAAAATGTAAGGCTACACAATATTTGTAAACTTTAATACATTAAGGGCTAAATTACAAGTGGCGAGCTAACGTTAGCGCTAGCAATATAAGAATATTTTCGGCACATTCATTTGTGCGCATATTACAAGTTGAAAGTAAAAGATTTTGCTCAAGACAATTGAATTTGATGGTAAACCACAGCTATAGTGAAGTGTAGGAATCAAAAGTTAATATCATTGCTAGCTAAAACACCCTAAAGGGACACAGAACCCAAATTGTTTCTTTCGTGATTCAGATAGAGCATGCAAATTTAAGCAACTTTCTAATTTACTCCTCTAATCAATTTTTCTTTGTTCTCTTGCTTTCTTTATTTGAAAAAGAAGGCATATAAGCTTTTTTTTTTTGGTTCAGAACCACTTGTTTATTGGTGGGTGAATTTATCCACCAATCAGCAAGAACAACACAGTGTGTTCACCAAAAATGGGCCGGCATCTAAACTTACATTCTTGCATTTCAAATAAAGATACCAAGAGAATGAAGAGAATTTGATAATAGGAGTAAATTAGAAAGTTGCTTAAAATTGCATGCTCTGTCTGAATCGCAAAAGAAAAAATTTGAGTTCAGTGTCCCTTTAAACATTTTTTAACAAAGCTACTTACACATAGGTAATAAATAACATTTATTTTAGTTTTTGTTGCTCTCCCTCTCTCCGCCCCTTAAACAGTTCTTCTCAACTGCAGTAATGTGTATAGCGGTTCCACGTCAAACCTAGATGTGCGCTCCCGATCCAGAAATAGCGCATGCGCATACCTTCCATGTTTGTCAGCCAAGTAAACAGTGAATCATAACAACAGATTTGATTCACTGTTTACATGGACGTCACTGGGGACTTCCCTTAGGATTAAACATGCATGTGCTAGATTGCCATGCATTTGCACGGTGAGACAGCCAGAAGAAAAAAAAAAAACTTCTAGCATCAACTTTGTGCATGCGTGTATCATACTCTCATTGAAAACACTGACAACAGCAAGTCATGCGACAACAATGCTGTTTATTGGATGCCACACAACACAGAGCTGGAAAAAAAACGCATTATGAAGCGGGGCTGGCGGAGATGCAGGGAAAAACTGCTACTCATTTAATTCTACGGATAAAGCTGTTTATTTTAATATTGAAGAGTGTATTACTGGTTTGTGAGAGAGAAGCTCAATGGTGGAAATGAAAAAAACTCTAACTGCTGTATTAATGGGCAATGCCAGTGACACATACAAGTACAAAAAAGTGTTTTATGTTTTTTTTTTTCCTCATTATAGATTCATTTGCTTTATAAATGGGATATAAAAGCAAAATTTCTCTTTCATGATTCAGATAGAGCAAGCAATTTTAAGCAACATTATAATTTACTCCTATTATCAAATTTTCTTTGTTCTTTTGCTATCTTTATTCGAAAAAGCAGATATGTAAGCTTAGGAGCTGGCCCATTTTTGGTTCATAACACTGGGTAGCACTTCCTGATTGGTGGCTAAATGTTAATTTATAATAGGAGAGAAAATTATTTCTTTCATGATTCAGATAAATGTAGCTACCAATCAGCAAGCGCTACCAATGTGCTGAACCAAAAAATAGGCTGTCTCCTAAGGTTACATTCCTGCTTTTCAAATAAAGGTACAGAGAGAATGAAGACAATTTGATAATAGGAATAAAATAAAAAGTTGCTTAAAATTGCATGATCTATCTGAATCAAATAAATTTTGGCTTCATATCCCTTTAAAGAAAAAAAAATCAGACGTTTTCATTTGGTTATTTATAGCACTTTTTCCTTACTGTTTCAGCAAAAAAATATCCCTATACTTTACATGTGTCATTCTGTTCTTCTGATCACAATCCAAATCTTGATTTAATCTTTAATCTATTGGGTCATTTTTTACTTATTGAATTCCACTGCTAAAATGACAATAAAACCAGGACAACGCTTTTCCACTAGGCCACCAATCAGCAGCTAGTTCCCCATAATGCACTGCTGCTCCTGAGCCTACTCTTCAACAAAGGATAAAGTTTAATTTTAAAAATCATGGGAAAAAACAAAGACACTGACAATACTGGCTGACATTTAGGAATCGTTATCTAATGAAAACAAATACAAGCATTTGATCAACCCCAGATTTGCTTTTTTATTGGATAGCTTTAATAAATTTATAAAGTTGATTTCACTTCAAGAAACATACACAGAGAAGACAACTTTAAAGAATTCCACATTTCCCATACTACTCAATAGCAGCATCCACTAGCTCTTAAAGGGGCAGAAACCCCCGATTTGGATAGAACATACAATTTTAAACAAATTTCCAATTTACTTCTATTATCAAATTAGCTTCATTGTCTTGTTATCCTTTGCTGAAGGAACAGCATTGTCCCACTAGTGTAGGATATGTGCATATTATTTTTCAACAAGGGATACCAAGAGAGCGAAGCACCTTAGAAAATAGAAATGAATTTAAAAGTGCCTTAAAATTACATGCGCTGAATCATGAAAGTTTAATTTTGACTTTCCTATCCCTTCAAACATGACAACATATATAGTGAATTGCATTCTGAGTTGTAAAGAGAAATGCAGATATTGGTCAGCACATCATAAAATAGAAAGACGACTCATACATATAGGAACATACATCCTACTGTATCTGTATATTAACAAATCTGATTTTAGAATGCTGCAAAATATTATCTGCCTAAACTCACTTACTTTAATTTTCTTTCTCCCTGTACCATGTGACTGCCACCAGCCAATCAAAAAAGGCATATTTGTATATATATATATATATATATATATATATATATATATACATACCGACATCCCAACTCTCCCTGAAGTTCATGGCGGCTCCCTGATGTCAGCAAATGGAATGCAATCTCCCTGAAACTCCAAGTACCATGATCCAATTGCTGGGACGTTATAGAACCCTCAAAGCATGCATCAGTAACCAAAAAGCCCCCACTGATTTTAATAACATAAAAACACAAATACTATCTTATTACCTGCACGTAATTAAACTTCGTATTCTAAAATATTTAAGCATTCAACAAGCGTACGATCACTGGAAAATAGGTTTGTTGTATGTGGTTGTGCAATAAAGCTACTTTTTTTAAATGTGACTTTAGTGAGAAGCTACTTTAATGATAAGTCTCTATCTTATCTAGAGTTTCAAGGTGTCCAATATATAACGGGGGGCGGGGGGGTGGCGCAGTAGCAGGTGAAGCCACCTCCCTGAAATGAGTTTTTGCAGTTTGGGATGTCTGTGTATATATATATATATATATATATATATATATATATATATATATATATATATATATATAGTAAACTCTTGCACATGCACAGTAGGGTCTGGTGCCTCCGAAATTGCGCAAATAAAAGGTTGGGCTCAGTTTTATAAAGAAGTAAAATGGAAACCCTTTCAGCCATCTTTGTAGCATTACATAACATCAACACTAGTGTACTAGACAAAATGCACAGAGCATTCACGTTATCATGCAAGGCAGAATTTACAGTTTTACAAAAGACAGTGTTGTGTCAATACATATGTTAAGCTGATTTTCATCCTGCACCTGCATTGGCAGTAAGACATTAGTAAGTCCATCTATTTATGAATGACACTGCTTGTCTGGCAAACATCTTGATGTGATCAAAGAGGTGAAATATTTTGACACATTTATTGCCTTTGATGTAAAAACCAATGCATTCCATGATTCATGTGACAAAGCATGGGGGTTGTTTATTTTCACTACTGAGTACCGACCCTCACTTCCACTCAGGAACTTGAGAATTTATTTTAAAAATATACCAGCATTAAATCAGTAGCTAATTCTTTAATTAATTTGAGTCACACAAACATAAATGTTGACACAATTATTAAAGGGACAGTCAACACCACAAGTGTTATTGTTTAAAAAGATAGATAATGCCTTTATTAACCATTCCTGAGTTTTGCACAGCCAACATGGTTATATTAATATACTTTTATCCTTGATTACCTTGTATCTAAGCCTCTTTTGACAGCCCCCTGATCACATGGCTATATATTTAATATCTATTGACTGGCATTTTAGCCAATTAGTGCAGTGCCATTCACAACTCAACGAGAGAGAGCACAATGTTATGTATATGCCCACATGAATTAGCAGTCTCTTGCTGTAAACAGCTAATAAAAAAGCATGTGATAAGAGGCTGTCTGTAGTGGCTTAGAAACAGGCAGACATTTAGAGGTTTAAATGTTATAAAATATATTAATATAACACTGTTGGTTTTGCAAAGCTGGGGAGTGGGTAAAGGCATTATCTATGTTTTTAAACAATAATCATTTTGGTGTTGACTGTCCCTTTAAATCCAGCAAGTGTGGTGAATATTGTTTCATGTATATACCATATATATATAATTACCACTTAACCGCCAGAAACATACAAAATCAATCATTTTACTTCTTTGCCAGTAATACACATAAACAGTTGTAATTTGACTACTTGACTGCCAGTCACTTCTTTCTGCTCCACATTCTGCAAATCACAGTCGATATTGCTAGTGATGACATTGATCATGTTATTGACGATGTCATGTATGACATCATCAGTGATTTAATTGATGATGTTTTGCAAAACTCTGAAGGTAGTTGGGGCGAGTTTATGATCAGATCTTTGCTTTTGAATATTTGAATGATAGTTTAAACTCTAGCATTAATGTATATTTTGTGTGAATAATATGTATGATTGTTTATATATACATAAGACTGATAAGACTTTACTGTATTCAAAACAGGTGCAGGAATACACTCTTTCTGCCATACCCACTGGGATGTTGTTTTCTGCTGTTGTTTCTTGTTAACATAGTGGTTTTATAACCAACACTGCAGTATTTACATTTTCAGTTTAGGTGGCAGTTTTTCCAGACAAAAGCAGCTATTTCAAATGACAAAAAAAGTGTAAAGGAGTTATTTGTAAACAATTTAATCAATTTAGAACACATTCCAGAGGAGAACATATTATTGTACACTTTCCTTTGAAGGGACATAAAACGCACATTTTTTTCTTTCATGATTCAGATAGAGAATACAATTTTAAACAACTTTCCTATGTACTTCTATTATTTAATTTGCTTAATTATTCAGATATCCTTTGCTAAAGAAATAGAAATATGCAGCCGCCAATCAACAGCTACTTGAGTCTATTTAGGTATGCTTTCCAACAAAGGATATTAAGAGAATGAAGCAAATTAGATAATAGAAGTAAATTGGAAAGTTGTTTAAAATCGCATGCTCTTTCTAAATCATGAAAGAAAAAAATTGGGTTTCATATCCCTTTAAGGACCCAAATATGTGCACAGATTAGATACATAATTTTATGTATATTCCATCCCCTCCTTTTCCTGTTCTGATGAATCCATCTGCCACTATAACTCCACCCTTACATAGGTCCTTGATAACCTGGCCCCACCTACCATAGCTCGGAAAACATACACTCATCCTCAGCCCTGGCATACTCCTCTGACATGGTACCTACGCAGATGTTCCCATACTGCTGAGCGACACTAGAGGAAATCTCAGAGTTCTGTTGACTTTCTTCACTATAAGTTCATCTTGAACTCTTACTATTCTGCCCTTAATCTATATAAGCAATATTACTTCTCTACTCTTATCTCTACTCTTTCTTCAAACCCAAAACGTCTGTTCTCCACATTCAATACTCTTCTCCGCCCACCCCCACCTCCCTCCACAACTTTTCTCTCAGCCCAAGATTTTGCCAGCTACTTCAACAAAAAAATCAGCTCCATCAGAACTGAAATCAGCTCTCAACATACTACCGGTCTCCCACCCCCTCAACAGCTCACAATCATCCAAAACCCACATAGCCATAAATTTAGCTCTTTTGCCCCTGTTACAGAGGATGAAGTTTCTGCCCTTATACTATCCTCTCACCTCACTACCTGTCCCCTTGACCCCATCCCCTCACAACTACTCCCCTCCCTCTCTTCTACCCTTATCCCTATACTCACACACATCTTCAACCACTCCCTCAGCACTGGTATAGTTCCCACATCTCTTAAATATGCATTAGTCACACCTATCCTCAAAAAAACCTTCTCTCGATCCAAACTCCCCATCCAACTACCGCCCTATTTCCCTACTACCTCTTACATCAAAGCTTCTTGAAAGCTAGTATATGCACGTCTAGCCCATTTCCTTACATTAAACTCCCTCCTTGACTCACTGCAATCTGGATTTCGCCCCTTCACTCAACAGAGAGAGCAATTGTTAAGGTTACCAACGACCTACTTAAAGTAAAATCAAAAGGCCACTTCTTTCTACTTATCCTCCTTGATCTTTCTGCAGCCTTTGTTACTGTCGACCACCCTCTTTTGCTCCATGCCCTCCAATCCTTCGGCAGCTGTGACACAGCTCTCTCTTGGTTCTCTTCCGATCTGTCTAACCGTACCTTTAGTGTAGCCTTCTCTGGGGTATCCTCTGCCCCGTTACCTCTTTCTGTTGGGGTACCACAAGGCTCTGTCCTCTTCTCTTCTCAATCTACACATCCTCACTAGGTTGCTTAATAAAGTCCCACGGGTTTCATTATCATTCGTATGCCGACGATACCGAAATCTACCTCTCTGCACCAGAACTATCTCCTTCCTTGCTAACCTGTGATATGGTGAGTCCACAACAACATCATTTACTGTTGGAAATATCACTCCTGGCCAGCAGGAGGAGGCAGAGGAGGCAGAGAGCACCCCAGTCAAACTATATTACTTCCCTTCCCACAAACCCCAGTTATTCGACTGAAAGGTAATGGAGAAAAAGGAGTAACACAAAGGTGTAAAGGTCCCTGAGGTTTAGTCAAGAAATAACTGTCTTAAAATAAAGGGCGGGGTCGTGGACTCACCATATCCACAAATAAATACATTTATCAGGTAAGCATACATTTTGTTTTCTTTCCTAAGATATGGTGATTCCACGACAACATCATTTACTGTTGGGAACCAATACCCAAGCTAGAGAACACAGATGACTAGGGAGGGACAAGACAGGTAGACCTAAACAGAAGGCACCACCGCTTAAAGAACCTTTCTCCCAAAAGAGGCCTCAGCCGAGGCAAAAGTATCAAATTTATAACATTTGGAAAAAGTATGTAAAGAGGACCAAGTTGCAGCCTTGCAAATCTGTTCCACAAAAGCTTCAAGGCACTGTTCTACCATAGACTTTGAATATTGGTAAATTGGGAAGTGGTATTTATTTATAGCTTCTGGTCAAGCGGCATTTGTTTGTTTATGAAGTCACCGGGTTTGTGTTTTACCACAACCTGCTGTGTGACCTATATCTTTTTGTGCCACCGCCTGAACCAGTTTAGCGAGGTACCTTCCAGCTACGGCTTATGATACCTACAAAGGTCTATGATATACTATACTTTATAGTGTAACAGTTTAATGGTAGTATACGCTAATGTTAGTTTCAATCGGTACAGAATGATCACTGTACCGTCTTTTGAGAGGAGCTGGTGTGTCTATTCTTTTGACACCTTTTAAGACAATATAATTTTAGTGGTGGCTAAGTCCATCTTCTCCTTTATACGTAACACATTAAAAGTTATCTTTTAATCACCATAAGCCACACACAATACTCACTCTTTGGACTTTCTCCCTACAAGTGTGCCATATTATGCTTTTCTTTTTTCTCTCTTCTCTTCTTATTAAAATGTTTAACACATTAGCATAAGGCACTGCCCACCTCTGAGCACACAGGTTTGTCTGAGGGGGAACTGTGGAGACAGTCCTAAATAAGCCCCCCCCCCCCTTATTCCCTAGGGGTTTTAGGGAATCATTTCTACGAAAATCCTTAGTCGTCTGTAGATAGAATTTTAGAGCACACACAACATTCAGGTTGTGTAACAAACGTTCCTTATAAGAAGAAGCATTAGGACATAGAGAATGAACAACTATTTCCTGATTAAAAGGTTAGAAATCTTTGCAAAATGTAGCGAAAATAAAAGACATTATTATAATTATATAAATATATTATGTAAAATCAACCTACTTCTTTGCTGAAACGAAGCTTCTAAATATATTTAACCCCTTAAGGGGTTGCACGTTATAGGGCAATAAGTACAAGTAGCACTTTGCTATTTCCAAACCATTTTTTTTTTCAAAATTAGCGATAGTTACATTAAAACACTGATATCTGTTAGGAATCCCTGAATAACCCTTGACATGTATATATATTTTTTTTAGTAGACAACCCAAAGTATTGATCTATTGGTATATTTCATGCCACCATTTCACCGCCAAATGTGATCAAATAAAAAAAATTGTTCACTTGTTTACAAACTTTTTCACAAACTTAAGGTTTCTCACTGAAATTATTTATAAACAGCTTGTGCAATTATGGCATAAATGGTTGTAAGTGCTTTTCTAGGATCCCCTTTGTTCAGAAATAGCAGACATATATGGCTTTAGCGTTGCTTTTTGGTAATTAGAAGGCCGCTAAATGCCGCTGCGCACCACACGTAAAAAAAATCGTTAACTTTTTCACAATTTTAGGTTTCTCACTGAAATTATTTACAAACAGTTAGTGCAATCATGGCACAAATGTAATGCTTCTCTGAGATCCCCTTTGTTCAGAAATAGCAGACATATATGGCTTTGACATTGCTTTTTGGTAATTAGAAGGCTGCTAAATGCCGCTGTGCACAACACTTGTATTATGCCCAGCACTGAAGGGGTTAATTAGGGAGCTTGTAGGGTTAATTTTAGCTTTAGTGTAGTGTAGTAGACAACCCAAAGTATTGATCTATGCCCAGTTTGGTATATTTCATGCCACCATTTCACCGCCAAATGCGATCAAACAAAAAAAAACGTTAACTTTTTCACAATTTTAGGTTTCTCACTGAAATTATTTACAAACAGTTAGTGCAATCATGGCACAAATGTAATGCTTCTCTGAGATCCCCTTTGTTCAGAAATAGCAGACATATATGGCTTTGGCATTGCTTTTTGGTAATTAGAAGGCTGCTAAATTCCGCTGTGCACAACACTTGTATTATGCCCAGCACTGAAGGGGTTAATTAGGTAGCTTGTAGTGAGCTTGTAGGGTTAATTTTAGCTTAAGTGAAGAGATCAGCCTCCAACCTGACACATCCCACCCCCTGATCCCTTCCTGACCCCCCTCAAACAGTTTTTTCCCTCCCCCACCTCACAATTGTCACCGCCTTCTTAAGTACTGGCAGAAAGTCTGCCAGTACTAAAATAAAAGGCAATTTTTTTATTTTGTTTTATTATTTTATTAAATATATTTATTTTGCAGTGATGGATCCCCCCTCAGTCCCAACCTTCCTGATCCCCACATACAGCTCTCTAACCCTCCCCCCTCTACCTATATTCCACCATCTTGGGTACTGGCAGCTGTCTGTCAGTACCCATTTTGCCATAATACATGGGGGGTTTCTCCTAATAATTTTCTGTAGTGTAGTTGCCCCCCCTCAACACCCTACCCCCATCCCCCTCCCCGATTCCCTTTACAAAAATGAATTTCCCTCCCTCTCCCTCTCATCAATGCAGCGTGCGCATGCACTCGGTCGTTAAGGGGTTAATTTCATTTCCAAATTTGTATAAAATGAGCTTCAACAACATAAAATAGGCAGGGTTTATGTAAAATGAATTCCTTTGCACCATCCAATAGCGAAGCGGTTCCGCCCAATTCATTTTAATATTCATAGCAGTGGGGCTAATTTGTGGGAGGCAAGGCTGGCTGACTCCTGATTGATGTATCAAAATAAGTATTACTCACCGCACACTAATGTTTTTATTCTGTCACCACAATATAAAAAGGTTTTATGGAGCCGCTTCCTGTTGCTAGTTGCGCAGCGGTTAAAAGATTGCAGAGTTGCGATATACATAAAATGTATAGTAGCCCGCTCATACACAGACCGGAACTCCTCAAAAACATAAAGCCAGCAAAATAATTAAGTTTTAATACTGGCCAACAAAATGGGGTTAACTTTTCCTATCCATAAAGGAAGTTAACCCCATGTCTCTAGCTCACATGCTACCTAGTGCCTGCCACTGCCTTAACACGATCCTGAACCCAGGATACTAGTCCCCAATGTGATGCAGCCTGAACATTATCCAAAGGTTAACCCTTTAAGTGCCAGCCTCCTTCAGACCCCCAAAGGACAAAAGGCACTTACCTGCATCTCCAGCTGTCCGACAGGAAGACAGTTCTCATGGTATTGAAGGACGCCACTCCTTACAGGGACCTGTGGGGGGAAAAAAGAACAGAGTAAACCTGCTCTGGCTTTCTATATTAGGGCAGCAACATGTTAGGAAAACTCAGTGAAGTCCACTTCACAAGTTCCTAACTGCTTTAAAGCCACTACTGCTCTACTGAAGAGGCTAATGTGGAGTACAGCTAGACCCAATCTTGAAAAGGAAAGATCAGAGTAAACCTACTCTGGCTTTCTAAAATAATAAAATCTTGATTGAAGTGAAATAAATCCAATTTTCTTCAGACACCAAAACTTTACCTCCTCCATGCACCGAAGGCAAAGAGAATGACTGGGGTTTGTAGGAAGAGAAGTGATACTTAACAGTTTGACTGTGGTGGTCTTTGCCTTCTCCTGCTGGCCAGGAGTGAAATTCCCAACAGTAAATGATGTTGTCGTGGACTCACCATATCTTAGGAAAGAAATAACATTTTCCTGTATCTGAAGAACATTGGAATGTAAAATATTAATAACTGCTGTTAATAAGTTTATTATTCTACGCTCTCCATTGAAGTCTATGGGGCAAAATCTTTAACGTGGTCGTAATACACGAAGTTAGTGCCTGTTGGATTTCAATCGAGTGCAAAACTTTTACTTTCAATTTGTAATAAGCATGCTAACCAGTACGCCAAATGATTACTTCTGGCGAAGTTTACGCTTGAGCAGGAGCTCCAAATAACACGCCACTTGTAATCTGATCCATGATGTGCCATTATAGTCAAAAACTTAAATGCTTTAATTTAGTGCATGTAATCTTAAGACTAGCGACCCAGCACTTCTGTGTGTTTAACCACTTGCGCCAAAATGATGTAGATCTATATCATGCGGTACATAGCTCATCGTACCGCATAACATAGATCTACGTTGAAGCTTCAGGAAGCTCCAGTAGCCTCAATTGTCAAGTGACAGCCGAGAGCTGCTGTTCCTGAGCTGCATCTTTCTTCATATGGTGATGGAGCATGATCGGTGCTCCGTTACCATATGAAGGCAGATTGGCCGATCATTATAGACAGTGACAGCATTTTTTTGTGTGGCTTTTTTGTCTCTTTAAAGGAACATAAAACCCAAATATTTCCTTTCATGATTCAGATAGTGCATACGTTTTTAAACAACTTACAATTTACTTATTTCCAAATTTGCTTAATTCTCTTAGTATCCTTTGTTGAATGAGCAGCAATATATTACTGGGAGCTAACTAAACACATTGGCAAGCCAATGGAAAGAGGCATATACATGCAGGCAACAATTATCATCTAGATCCCAGCTCCTGAGCCTATCTAGGTATACTTTTCAACAAAGGATACCAAGAGTACTAAACTAATTAGATAATATAAGTAACTTTGAAAGTTGTTTAAAATGGAATGCTCTATCTGATTCATGAAGGAAATTATATAGGTTGCATATGCCTTCAACAAAAAAGTCATGTATATGTTACATATATAAAAAGAACATATCTGAATACAATGTCCATAAAAGGGATATGAAACCCAATTTTTTTCTATCATGACTCAGATAGAGCATGCACTTTTAAGCAGCTTTAAAATTTACTCCCGTTATCAAATTTTCTTCTTTCTCTTGGTATCTTTGTTTGAAAAAGCAGGAATGTAAGCTTAGGAGCCAGTCAATTTTTGGTTCAGCAACTGGGTAGTGCTTGCTGATAGGTGGCTAAATGTAGCCACCAATCAGCAAGCACTACCCAGGTGGCTGAACAAAAAGGTACCTGCTCCTAAGCTTACATTCCTGCGTTTTCAAACAAAGATACCAAGAGAACGAAGAAAAAATGATAACAGGAGTAAATTAGAAAGTAACTTTTTTTTTTTTTAATAAGTTTTTATTCATTTTACAGGTTACAAGTAACAAATGGGGCCACGCAGGACCCCTGATCTGATAGACACAAACGTGAAATTCAAGTTCACATGTCTAAGAATAATGAACATAGATTTAGCACAAATAGGTATAACCATATGCAGAATCAAAAAATACCCACTCAAAAGATAAACAAGATAATTCTAGCAATGGGAAGATTATGTTCCTGTAAAGTAGGAGGGTTTGTGGCGAAAATAGTCCGCCTAATTAGAACCCTGGTGAGGGCTCTATAAATGGGTGGGGGGGGGGGGAGGTGAACTAGTACAGAATATCCAATGTGACTGAACAAAAAGGTGAATAGGCATAACATAATATAGGATTTAAAAATAAGTGTTACTTGTTTTAAACATAATATTATTTCCTTAGCTGACCTTCATGCATAACATGACCTAGAATATTATAGGTAATATAGCACTGGACATCTTACTGAGTCTAGGACCCATCTACCATGCTATGGGGTCTTGCCATATAACATCATCAGACTAAATAGTTTAAGCTTACATCAATCTTGTGGGAATGAGTTATCTCTTGAGTATTACGACCCTCAACTCCAAGATAGACTTCCCATGTTAGTGAAACCAACTCCCCTACGTAGCCCTTCTCCTTGCTGTATATAAGAGTTTATATTAGTTGATCCTAGGTTGGCGTGTTTGTGGGCTATACTTCCTTTATATGGACTCCCTCCAGACCCTGGCCACTGGTCTAGAAGGAGGAACATATATTATGCAAGGATTGTCTCGAGTAATAGTGAAAGGATAATGATACATAAAAATACAATGGCAATATATACTCGTCCCTATCGGGGGCCCCCTCTAGCCCCCAGACCGGACAAACACATATACAGGGTTTATCAGTATCATTAAAGGTATTGTGTCAGTAACCCACGTACAACACGGTTGTTATGTAACTGCTGCGGCATTTGTTTCACTTCCACTTGTACAAGTGTCTCTCCCGTGGCTTCCTACTAACCCACAGGTGAGGTGTAAAAACTAGGTGTCCGCAGCTGTTAATATAAAAGCCGTCCGCCAACCACATGATAAAAACAAATAGCAAGCTAAGATTGCATTAAGGACCTACAACATTGTTAATACAAAAGAATGCTCGCTGTAGGTATGGAGTATACTATACACAGGTTGACAAAAAATAATAGCAGCAAGTGTATTAGTGATGTATAGGTACTCTACATTACACTCTGTCTAGGACCCCTCTAAATGTCTTCAATATGGCTATTATGACGCCAATATATGCATTGACATGAATATGCCCCAAAATAAATAGGGTAAGAGTATAGCTAGGGGGTGATGAGCTAAGACCTCTCTAAACACATTATGTTCCTGCCCTCACTCACTTGTCAGTTCTAGTAGATTATTGGGTTAACTAAATAAGGGCTAGACTGCCAAACTAGCAACAAGCAATCATGTAACTTGGATAACCAAGGGGTGTCCACAATATTTCACACAATGTCTTTATATCTAAGGGCACTAGGAGGATAAACAGGTGATGGAAACGTTCCATTCAGCATAGGAATGCCCTTATAGTGCAAAGTTCAGTATACTCTGGGGTATATGTGGGAAGTTCCAATAGAATACCTGGAAGGGTGCATCGTTGAGTAGGAGGTCGATTTGTCCTTTTCAAACACAGTGTTAAGGTGACAATATCTAGGCCTCAGAGCAATCCCCTTCCTCTGTATAAGTAAAGCTTAACCCACTCCGGTCCTGATTCTTATTGCGAGCTGTGGTCTGAACTTAGGCATGAGTGAGGAGCATACTTCGCTTGATAGAAAACTATGGGAAGGGCAAGAGCAAAATCCCGTATCAGCAAAGGGGTATAATCTCACCGGACCAGACTGCAGGCCTGAATTTGCGTAGTGATCGATAAGTGATATGTTACTCAGCGCAGTATCATGTATCCATTGCTGGTTAGACCCCTGTGCACCAAGGAGTAGGATCCCGACATCCAGCCGCGTTATCTTGAGGGCATGGATATCTGTTGCCTGTTCCGATGCACAGAATGTGTCACTAAATTGGGTACGCACCGCAATGAAATTACTGTGGTTTTCCGTTAACCGGCTCTTCAGGTAAGTTGGAGCCTGCCACTCCGATGCCGTTTTGATTGGTGCTAAGAGCGTCTCAGCTCTCAGATGTGACCCCTCATTAGGTCTCTGCACAGTCGCCTGCCCTCCTCAGAAGAAGCACCCAGAAGAAGCTACAGAGTCAGCGGCAACCCATGGCACATCAGAAGCCGATTCCTGCTGGTTCGATTGTAGATTTTTCATAGCCCGCTTTGGGTTAATAGCACTTTTCAGGCTCCCCCATTCTGTTTGAATCAGCGTGCACAGCTGATGAAAGTGGTGGTTCAGAATGTCTTCCATGTCACCTAGGAGGAGCTGAGTGGCGTCCGCCATCTTAGTGGAAGGATGGTCTGTTGCAAACTTTTAATTACAAGTAAGATCCTGCCAAGAGGAGGTTAGTGGGCTGTAGATGTATTACCAGCTGCTAGGTAGTGGATGCGGCTTGTCTGAGATCAGGGCAGCGGTAAGCACAATCGCTCGCCGGCTGCAATGCTATGCGATGTGTCATGGCGCGCTGTGTTGGGCCTCAGTGTTCAGGTCGTATCTGTGCTGCATTCCACCGCTCCCATCTCAGTCAATGGCCGTGATATTTAGATTCCTCAAGTTTGCTGGTTATCAGGGTCAGTTCTGAGTGTTAACACTACTAAAAACCTCTTTTAAAATGCCTTTTTGATGCTATTTTAAACGGAGCTCATGGTGTTTGCGACCATTCTGTTCAGCAGTTGGCTCCGCCCCCCTTAGAAAGTTACTTTAAAGTGTATGCTCTATCTAAATCATAAAAGAAAACATTTGGGTTTAATATCCCTTTAAGCAGTAAACAAGTTGACAACAATTCTTCATTAAAACAATATTTTCCTAATATTTACCATTATAACTTTGTTTTAATGTCCCATACACAAAAGATATTTTATATTTATATAATTCCAAACAAATATGTTTTTAATACATTATCAGTTAAAACATCTTTATGATTTATTGTAACAGATGGTCTAAGGATTACAAATAACTTGACCTATTGGAGTAAATCCTGGAATCTATTATTTCTATTGCACTATATTTATGACTATAATCGGCTATGTTTAGCATGTAATGTGAATCTATGCAAGACATATTTAAAGAATCACTCCGGACAATTTTAGGCTTTCGTACAAGGCAACTTGTCACAACTGATATGAATGAACAATTTCTGCATAGGCTATATGAACTATTTAAAGTTGCATTCGTAAAATAGCAATATAAATTACTGTAACACTAAAATAAAGTCAGTGAGGCTGTAATTGTAAAGGGGTTCTGTACTACAAAAATAGTTTTATCAATGTAATGTATCTTAAAGGTTAAAGGGACATTAAAGGGGCATAAGCCCTTGAATATTTTTTGGGGAAATCAATGTTCCCAGTTATCTTTGCTCTGGTCAATTAAAGGGACATAATACTCATATGCTAAATCACTTGAAACTGATGCAGTATAACTGTACAAAGCTGACAGGAAAATATCACCTGAGCATCTCTATGTAAAAAAGGACAATATTTTACCTCACAATTTCCTCAGCTCAGCAGAGTAAGTTCTGTGTAAAAAGTTATACTCAGCTGCTGCCCAGCTGCAGGTAAAAAAAAAAAAATGAAGAAATGAACTGCAGCCAATCAGCATCAGCAGTGCTGAGGTCATGAACTCTTTTACTGTGATCTCATGAGATTTCATTGTAAACTTCCCTAAACTGAATAGGGAAATAACATGAGAGTGCATGAGGCTCATCCCTTCAGCTGTCCCAGGACAGACATACTAATATGCTGCTTAGAAATCCTTTACAAAGGGATGTGGCTACTGAGGAACTTTTGAGGTAAAATATCTTTCTTTTTTACATAGAGATGTTCAGGTGATATTTTCTAGCCAGCTTTTTACAGCTATGCTGCATCACTTTCAAGTGTTTAAACATTTGGGTATTATGGCCCATTAAGCACAGTTGTAAACAAGATTGTGCTCCTATCTAACCAATCCCTCTACAGAATGTTGAAGGGTCAGTTAATGTAACTATATTTAATTATGATGGAGGTATTCCAGCATCCTTGGTTGGAGTGGAACAAGCACAATTTTCACATGCATTTTACAGCAGAGTTACATTTCAATTTACAAAGGACATAAAAGTACAAAATCATAAAATATTCTAATTTGTTCAAGCATTTTATTATTGCACCGTTGCTTGAATATAACTATGCGTTTAACCTGTGCTCATGGGTTAAATACATAGATAAAGCCAGCTCCAGAGCAGAAATACCCTACTAGCTAGCTGAACACATCTGCTGAGCCAATGACACGAGGAAGATGCGTATAGCCACCAATTACCATCTCTAGAGCTTTAAAAAAACATATGCTAACAAATAAAGGGATTTACCATCACTTTAAGCTGAAGACATTTTCAGTTTGTAGACCCTACTCACAGAGAATAATTTTATCTGGCTTTTTGATTACAGTGTCATGTGCTAGCACCTTGTAATTATAATATTTTTCTACAGTATTCCAATAGATTAACATATCAGCACAGTCTAAACTATATTACCACAGATTAACACCTTGTTTGCTGCAATTGTTTTTCAGGGGTCAATCTCTGCCCATCACTTTCCTTATTTGGAAGAGCCAATATGGACTTGCATCTGTAGTAGACAGGGCTTGCCACTGTCATTGGGCCAGATTATAAGTGGCTTGCTAACTGATTTTTTTCGCTCTTGCGATAACTGCGCTCCAAGTAAATTTTTAACATGGGAAGGTTAGCGTGCAAGTGAAACCAGATGCATGCGTTGCAATCCAAAGGCTGTTCACATGGGGCGAGTGATGTCACTTCTGGGCGGGGCTAAAAAATTGCATACTCTTGCAGTCTTTAAATCGTGGGGGTTAATCGTGCAGCCATTATATATATATATATATATATATATATATATATATATATATACACACACACAGATATATATATATATATATATATATATATATATATATATATATATATATACACATATATATATATATATATATATATATATATATATACACACACACATACACACAGATATATATATATATATATATATATATATATACACATATATATATATATATATACACACACATATACACACAGGTATTGATAGATATATATATATATATATATATATATATATATATATATATATACACAGATAAAATATTTACAGCGAAAACACAGTAAACATTCATTAAATATATATAACATTTTATATATTTTGAATTCACCAGCTATACGCCAATCAATTGGGAACCCTGGATAAATGAAACATTTCAATAAATATTCATGGGTGCATGGAGGTACTTAAAGGGCCAGTAAACATAGAAAATAATGTTATATAATTCTGCACATAGTGCAGAATTATATAACATTATATTAGTGCTAGCTTTATAGAACCTAATATTGCCGGTGAACTTTTATTAAAAAAAAAAGAGTGTTTTCCAGACCCGCTCTCTGTGCTCTACTGAGCGGGTCTGTTTTTGTCACTGAACGCATCTGGCCAGCTGTAACAACCCGATTTGTTATTATTATGTTGCAGTTGAAATAAACACTGTTCTCCAATAAAATACTTTCAGTTACAAAATTGTGTGTTTGTCTCTTTAAATCAGTACCATTGTTTGTCTGAATAACAATCGTAATGATCACAAGAAGTTTTATTTTATGAGCTAAGGATTGGAGTAACATATGCTTAATGTTACCCTTATTATCCCTTTGCTCATTGGAAGCATAGTTTAGGTATGGCAGAAACATAAATGTAATTCAAATAGGCAGGGAATCGTAATGGAGACTGATACAGCAAAATAGATAAAGTTATAAGTATTGAGTTTTGGCTCACCAACTTGATGGAACGAGGGAGCAGGAGATGCGGCAGTAGTAATGTCGAGCGGTAAGTGTTGAAGCTGTTCACAGTAAAAGTAAAGCAGGAGAGTCCGGTATGAACAGGTTGTACAAACACGGCGTCAGCGTGGATACACTGTAAGTTGTTGGAGCGGCCGCCCGTGACGTCAGAGGAAGTTCCGATGCGGTACGGTACTGGAGATGTGACAGGTGAAGAGAAGCAGCGTTGTAGCTGCAAGGAGAATCTCAGAAACAAAGGCAGAGTTAACTCACACAGAGCCAGGTAGATTAGGCAGGATGTAGCAATTCCTCAATAATGAGTTCAGGCAAAATACAGGCTGAGTATTGACAGGAGTCAACCAGCTAATACCAAGCAATGAAGCAAAAGGCTTCAATGCTTATAAAGGGAGTTGAAACGAAAATGAGGCTGATGCGAAATTAGATCCTTAAAGGGACAGACTGTTACAGAGGGCCCCCAAAAAATGAACCTCTCCGAGGTTCAGGGACGTGGACGATCTGGATGTCGCCTATGGAAAAGGGAAACCAGTCGGGGTGCTGATAAATTGGCTGAGGGCTCCCATGAATCATCCTCTGATGAATAACCCTTCCAATGTATTAAATATTGCAACTTGCCCGATACGATCCGTGAGTCAAGAATACTCTGAATTTCAAATTCAGTATCTGGGGCAAGTGGTGGCTGCTGAGAAGTATGTGTCATGGAATCCCTCAAAGCAGTATAGGGTTTCAATAAACTGACATGGAAAGTTGGGTGAATTTTGTATTGAGGAGGTAAATCTAGAGTGACGGCATTCCTATTAACTACTTTGAAGATGGGAAATGGTCCAATAAAAAATTTGTTCAACTTTCTAGTAGGAGTTGTCAATCTTAAATGTTTCGTTGATAGCCACACCAAATCTCCAGGTGCGTAAGTGGGTGACGGCCGTCTTCGTAAGTTGTAGTAGTTCTGTTGTCTAGTCTGAGCTGACTTAATGTTATCATGAAGAATGGAGAATGTTTCTGCAATAGTGTTGGTTGTGTCAGTTACGACCGGACAGACACTGTCTATTTGAGTGTTAATATGGAAAGTAGGGTGCAATCCATAGTTTGCGAAGAAAGGCGTAGTTTTAATAGACGTATGATAAGAATTGTTGTGGGCAAATTCTGCCAATGGGAGAAGGGAGGACCAGTCATCCTGATGCTGTGTGACATAACACCTGAGTTATTCTTCTAACCATTGATTGGTTCTTTCACATTGTCCATTAGACTGTGGGTGGTATGCAGTACTTAACCGTCTATCAATTTGTAATGCAGTACATAGTTCTTTCCAAAGTCGAGACGTAAATTGCGTCCCCCTGTCCGTAGTTATGGATTGGGGTAAGCCATGCAATTTTATTACGTGTTGAACCAGTAACTTAGCAGTTTCCAGAGATGTCAGCAGTTTATGGTAAGGAATAAAATGCGACATCTTGGTGAATAAGTCTACTACCACCATAATTGTTTTGTTGTTATCAGAAGTTGGTAATTCTACAATAAAATCTGTGGCAATGTGAGTCCAAGGTTTTTCTGGAGCTGGTAGTGAGAGCAAGTAACCTATAGGTTTTTGTTTCTCAATCTTTGAGGTTGTGCAAGTTTCACAACTCTGTATGTAGATTCTTATGTCCTTTTGCATCTTTGGCCACCAGTAAGATCGTTTAGCTAATTCGATGGTTTTATGAATTCCTGGGTGACCAGAGAGTTTATTATCATGTAGACTCTCTAGTAAAGATTTTCTCTGTGAAGGGGGTACATATAGTCTGTTTGAATAATAGTAATAACCATCGCTTCGTTTTTCTAACTTTTCCTTTGGAAATGTATTATCTTGGAGTTGTTCGTTTCGGAGAGTTTTGTTATGTTCATAAAGAATAGCTATGGTATTCTGTATATAAGTTTCAGGAATTACAGTGCCATGATGTCTGGAATTGGTAGGTTTTTCGGGTAGTCTTGATAGTATATCCGCCTTTGAGTTTTTAGATGCAGGTCGGTATGAAATAATGTAGGAGAATCTAGAGAAAAAGAGACTCCATCGTACTTGCCTGGAGGTGAGGGTTTTATGAATCTTTAGATATTGCAAATTCCTATGATCAGTGTAAATCTGAATAGGAATTGTTGTACCCTCTAATAGATGCCTCCAATGCTCCAAGGCAGCCTTCATAGCTAGAAGTTCTTTTTCACCAACGTGATAATTTAATTCAGGGGTAGTTAATACCCTTGAAAAGTATGCTACTGGATGGATAGAATCTTTGGGTGAAGATCGTTGGGATAGAATGGCTCCTATTGCATATTGGGAAGCATCAACCTCCAACACATACTGAAGATTAGGATCTGGGTATTTTAGAATTGGTGCTGTAGTGAATCTGGATTTTAAGAGCTGAAAAACTTGTTCAGTTTCAGCAGTCCAGTGAAAAGGAATATCATTTTTGGTGAGATTTGTTAGAGGTTTTGTTATACCAGCAAAATTCTTTATAAATTTGCGGTAAAAATTTGAAAAACCGAGGAACTTTTGGATATCACGTTTGTTCTTTGGTCTAGGCCAATCTAAGATGACCTGAATTTTATTGGGTTCCATTGTTATGCCATTTGGGGTTATGTTGTATCCTAAAAATGTAATATTTTGTGTATGGAAGATACATTTTTCAAGCTTAGCATAGAGACTATGTGCTTTTAATCTATGTAAGACTGCACGTACATGTTTGATGTGGTCCTGATAATTAGCGGAATATATTAGAATATCATCTAGATATATTACCATGGATGTGTCTAACAGATCCCTGAATATGTCATTTATAAATCTCTGAAACGTGGCTGGGGCGTTGCATAACCCAAAAGGCATGACTGTATATTCATACAGTCCATACCTTGTGCGAAACGCAGTAAGCCACTCATCTCCTGGTCTTATTCGGATGAGATTATAGGCGCCTCTTAGATCAAGTTTCGTAAAGATCTTTGCCCCCCTAAGCCTCTCAATAAGTTCAGGGATCAGAGGTAATGGGTATCTGTCTTTAATTGTACGGTTATTTAATTGTCTATAATCAACGATTGGACGTAATGTTTGGTCTTTATTTCGAACAAAAAATATACCTGCTCCTGCTGGAGAGGTTGAAGGTCTGATAAAACCTTTTAGCAAGTTTTCATTTATGTAATTTTTTAAAGTTTGGAGTTCTGGTTCTGAGAGAGGAAATATATGTCCAAATGGTATATCAGATCCGGGGATGAGATCTATTGGGCAGTCATATGGACGATGAGGAGGCAGATTTTCTGCCTCGGTTTTACTGAAAACTTGCTTAAGATCCTGATACTCGATAGGAAGTTTTGATTCACTTAGAGCTAGTAGTGGTAAATGTGGGTTACATGTTGTCCTGCAATAATCTGAATTAAACTCAAATGTACTAGTTGTCCAGTTAATTGCAGGTTGATGTGTTTGTAGCCATTGTAATCCTAAAACTATGTGAAAAATCGGAGACTGTAAGACATCAAATTTAATGTACTCTCTATGTGATGTATGAGTGGTGACCAGAATCGGTACTGTGTGATGTGTTATTGGTCCTGTTTCTAACTGTTTTCCATCAATAAGACGAACCGTTACAGGTTTATTTTTTTCAATAAGGGGGATTTTATTACATTTTACATAATCAATATCAATGTAACAAGAAAAAGCTCCGGAGTCTATGACTGCTTTAGAGTGGAGGAGATGTTGATCCCACTGCAATGAGATAGGGAGTAAACAGTTAGTTAATTCAGTATTAGGAGAGGGGGTTACTGAACTGAGTATATGTGGCTTACCCTTTTTCTGCTTCTTAAGGGTTGGGCAAGCTGTGACCTCATGATCCTTTGATCCACAGTAAAGACATAGATGATTTGCCCTTCGTCTCAGTTTTTCTTCTGGGGTCAGTGGACCTCTGATTACTCCGATGTCCATAGGCTCATCAGCAGTTCGTTGTGTGTGTGATGTAACTCTAGAGTCTGTTAGTTTAGTATGTGTGTCATAGTTTGATTTTTCTAACTTTCTTTCCCTAAGCCTGTGATCGATTTTTATTGACAGCTGCATTAATTGTTCTAGATCATCTGGCAGATCTATTCTGGCGAACTCATCTTTGATTGACTCTGAGAGTCCAATCCTGAATTGATTTCTCAGGGAAATCTGATTCCAGCCAGAATCTTGCTGCCAGATTTTAAATTCTGAAATATAATCCTCTACCGCCCTTTTATGCTGTCTGAGAGACCTTAATTTATTATCAGCTGTTAGCTGTTTGTGTGGATCTTCATACAGGGAGGAAAGAGCTTTAAAAAAATCATCAATGGAATTAAGTAGGGGGTCATTGCGTTCAAAAAGGCTATCTGCCCATGCCCTAGGTTCTCCTCTAAGGTATGAGATGACAGTTAATACCTTTATTTTATCTGTTGTGAAGGTTTTTGGTTTCAAAGTGATAAACAGTATACATGAGTTTAGGAATTGTCTAAACTGTTTGCGATCACCAGAAAATTTTTCTGGGGGACTTACAGGTGGCTCATTAAATGGCTCTATATGAGAATGTGTGGGCTTCAATGTATCTTGTATAATTTTTCTAAGTGTTTGGTTTTCCACCTGCAACTCTCTAAGACCAATGTTTTTTTTTTTTTTGGTTTTTTTTTTTGTTAAATATTTTTTTATTGAAGTCGTAGTCAAATACAACATATACAAAGTATGCCCGAAAGATTTACAAATAGATGTATACATAGTACCATGAGCAGAGTAATATATTCACATATTTCAAGCGTAGTTATCAAATGCAGGCTGTCCAATAAGGAGACTTCAGTTTTATCATAGAGTATATTAACAGTAACAGAAGCAAAAATGAACCTCTCCCAGCTAAATAAAAGAAAAATTAAGGTATCTACTCATATAAGAATAGGGCTAGGGGGAGGGATAGCTCTAAAGTTTTATGGGGAAGGGGGATGCAGCGGGCAAGAGCCGCTCAATATAAAATAGGAGGGGGGAGGGGGGGAGGGCGGAGCCAGATAGTATGTGAATTTGGTAAATGTACTAAGGGTTTAGAGCTTGTAAGTACTTTATTAAACAGATTTATAACGATATTATTTAGAAACATCTAAGTAGTGTATTTTTCGTCTGGAAACGAACAAGCTAAGCTCTCTATCACCATGTATGCTATTAAGTATTATATATATGTCTAAGATCAAGCTCATTAATTCAAATATTATGCTGAGCCATGCCTTCCCAGTGAACACGGCCCAGCAGTGTCTACAATATCCAAGAGTGAGATTATAAATCATGCTGTTGCAGGTAGAGGAAAAGACACATGACATAACCCTGGTGTATAACAGCATGAAATTTTAAATTTAAAGTTACTGGCATATTTTAAGGTTGAAATATAGGATATTTTTAAGAATAAGTAGACCAATTCTGAATCAGTAAATATTGAGCTATGTCCAAAAATTGACTAAGTTAAATATTACCTATAATCACAACTAAGGGCTTAATTAGTCTTATAGGAACATATTATATAGGGAAGAGTCCCCTGTAATATAGGGCATTATCACACTGAAAAGTAAAATTTAACAGCATACAGTATGACAAATTAGGGCTTTGCATATAAACCTCTAGTAAAGCCATCAATCAGGAAAAACTGCAGCATTTAGCAAGTATGTCTTTGAACTTTTAAGCGTTGTTTGGCAATATAAAAGTGCATCTGCTAACAAATTGTAGGGTATATGGTTGCATAAAATATCCAATGAGTCTATGATGTAAACGCACAACTAATAACCATACCAGCCTGTTCCACAAAATTTTAGGTGCAGAGTATTGCCCAACATACAGTTCCACATGTTGCTCGTTGTAGTGGCCGCGGGTATGTCTCTGAACACTTGTATCTTACCGCCTGGATCAAATGTGACTTCCATCTGACCATAAGAGGTTGCAAAGGACATTAGCCAGGTGCACGACCACCAACTCAGCCCTTCCATCTCCAAGAGAAGGTCAATGCGTCCGCCCAGTCCCCCAGCTGTACCCGAATGTGCATAGTTTGACGGGAATGGCTTCCAGTAGATTGTAGTCGATAGCGATATAGATTGTGCTGCTACGTGTCCCTGAAACTTCCCTGGTGCTGCTGAAGCATTTTCAGTGTGCGCGGAAGATTGCACCGTGTCATCGAAGCATAAATTTGCTCCGGAAGCCTTAGGTAACTCATGTTCCCCCTGTTCCACTTGTTTGCTCCGTCTGGCTTCTAATGGGTCATAGGCAAGGTAAGGGTCAGTTGGTGGGAGAAAGGGTGGACCTTCATTAGTTTGAAGAGCGGTCGAACATGCCTTATAGTGCTGGTCTAGGCGGGTGGACATATCCAGTAGAGAAATGACTAGCCTCAGGGTGTCTGGCTGGCATACTGTGTCATCGGAACCCTCCATGTTGCTACAGCAGGCTGCGTGTGATTTTATGTAGCTTAGCTGTGTGGATCACTATTGTTCAGATGCCATCCGCTCTCATAGTAGTGATAATGGGTCCTGTGTCCGCGCTAAGTATATAGCAGAAAGTCAAATCTCCACGCTGAAATTAGATCCCTGAATTCTGTGCCCATGCGGCAGCTTTAGTATAGATATCTCTGGCTAAAGTTCGTCTTTCTGGCCACCAAGACTGATGTAGAACTCGGCTTATGATATAGGTTACAATGAGAACTAGTTGGAGTGTCAAAGTTATAAATATAATTACCAAAAAGTCTCCAAAAATAAAGTTTAATGCCGGAGCCCTCACAGCATGCGTCTAATCAGCTTAGTAGTCAGCTCCGCCCCCCTAAGACCAATGTTTAATTGATCTACCTTTTGATCTAATGTAGCAACATAGTTGGAGAGTTCCATGGGATCCATCTTTATGCTGCTTTTTTTCAGGCTTGGTATTTCTGTAACAACCCGATTTGTTATTATTATGTTGCAGTTGAAATAAACACTGTTCTCCAATAAAATACTTTCAGTTACAAAATTGTGTGTTTGTCTCTTTAAATCAGTACCATTGTTTGTCTGAATAACAATCGTAATGATCACAAGAAGTTTTATTTTATGAGCTAAGGATTGGAGTAACATATGCTTAATGTTACCCTTATTATCCCTTTGCTCATTGGAAGCATAGTTTAGGTATGGCAGAAACATAAATGTAATTCAAATAGGCAGGGAATCGTAATGGAGACTGATACAGCAAAATAGATAAAGTTATAAGTATTGAGTTTTGGCTCACCAACTTGATGGAACGAGGGAGCAGGAGATGCGGCAGTAGTAATGTCGAGCGGTAAGTGTTGAAGCTGTTCACAGTAAAAGTAAAGCAGGAGAGTCCAGTATGAACAGGTTGTACAAACACGGCGTCAGCGTGGATACACTGTAAGTTGTTGGAGCGGCCGCCCGTGACGTCAGAGGAAGTTCCGATGCGGTACGGTACTGGAGATGTGA
>NW_026512404.1:7500-35000 GCF_027579735.1 Bombina bombina | reverse complement strand
CCCGTCTGGCACCAACAACCATGCCACGTTCAAAGTCACTTAAATTCTCTTTCTTCCCCATTTGGTTTGAACTTCAGCAAGTCATCTTCTCCCGGTGTGGTCTTCTGCTGCTGTAGCCCATCTGCATCAAGGTTCGACATGTTGTGCGTTAAGAGATGGTATTATGCATACCTTGGTTGCAATGAGTGGTTATTTGAGTTACTGTTGCCTTTCTATCATCTCAAACAAATCTGCCCATTCTTCTCTGATCTCTGATTTTCGTCCACACAACTTCCCCTCACTGGATATTTTCTCTTTTTTGGACCATTCTCTGTAAATCTTAGAGATGGTTGTGCATGAAAATCCCAGTAGATCAGCAGTTTTTTAAATACTCAGACCAGCCCGTCTGGCACCAACAACTATGCCAAGTTCAAAGTCACCTGAATCCCCTTTCTACCCCATTCTGATACTCGGTTTGAACTTCAGCAAGTTGACTTCACCATGTCTAGATGCCTAAATGCATTGAATTGCTGCCATGTGATTGGCTGATTAGCAATTTGTGTTACCAAGAAATTGAACAGGTGTACCTAATAAAGTGGCTGCTGAGTGTATATCAAAAGAGACAGAGATTTTTGTATCTAAACTAGCTGGCTTTGCCTGGCCATAACAAGCATTTCTATACCTAACTATGTTTAGACATAGATAACATTAGCAGGTCTGCTTTTCCTGCAGGCTCAACCCATTGTACGGGGCATGACTTGAGAAAACCACACACAGATTGACTATATTAATAAATGTTCTGCAAAACATTTTTTGGGACAATTAAGCATATAATGTCCCTTTAAAATTCATACTAAGAGAATTCCCTGAGGGCAGCCTCTGCAAGTGTCAGTGCGTTTTTTTTCACGTCTGATCCTGCAAATTTTAGATAATTGGGCCCTTAGAAATTGATATTATAAGCAGCTGAATGTTTCAAAAAAGTAAGGAACACAGGCTAAATAACTTTTACAAACTTCAAAATCAAAGCAGTAATTCATCAACATGAAAAGCAAACTTAAAGGTAGAGTCTAGTCAAAATTTAACTTTCATTATTCAGATAGGGCATGCAATTTTAAACAACTTTCCAACTTACTTTTATCCTCAAATTTGCTTTGTTGAATTGGTATTGTTTGTTGAAAGCTAAACCTAGGTAGGCTCATATGCTAATTTCTAAGCCCTTGAAGGCTGCCTCTTATCTCAGTGCATTTTCACAGCTAGACAGCGCTATTTTGTGTGTGTAATTGTACTCACTCCCATGTTATGAGTCAACACTGATTGGCTAAAATACAAGTTTGTCAAAAGCACTGAAATAAGGGGGCAGTCTGCAGAGGCTTAGATACAAGGGAATCATAGATTTAAAAAGTGTATTAACCCCTTCACCCAATAAAACGTATATATACACGTCTTGCGGTACTTTGTCCATAGTCTGCAAGACATATAGCTTAGCTTTAGGAAGCTCCAGCAGTCTCGGCTACAGCCAAGAGCTGGAGTTCCAGAAGCTCCAGGCATCTGCCACATATGGAACCGGATCTCGATCGGTTCCATATGAGGGCAGATGCCTGATCATTACAGACTGTGACACTGTGTTTGTCACTATCTGTAACGATTGTTCCAAGTGCCTGCGGGAGGGTGGGAGGCGGATGGGCGGCCCAGCAGTGCACAGGGGACCTTATGCTACAGAAAACAAAAAAATAAAGGGTCAGGGAGGGATGGGGTAGCTACACTACAGAAAAAGGGATGTTGGGGGACCTAACTAATGATCGCGGGATTGGGGGGGAGGACACTACACTACAGAAAATAATTAAAAAATAAATACCAGGAATAAAATTGGTGTGGTGCACATCTGCAATTAGCAGCCTAATTACCAAAAAGCAATGGCAAAGCCATATATGTCTGAGCAAAGGGCATCCCAGAGAAGCTTTTACAACCATTTGTGCCATAATTGCACAAGTAGTATGTAAATATTTTTTGTGAGAAACCCAAAGTTTGTGGGAAAAAAAAATATATATTTGATCACATTTGGCGGTAAAATAGTGGCATTAAATATACTAAAATGGACCTAGATCAATACCTTGGGTTGTCTACTTAAAATATATATATAGTTTTGATAGGTAAATTAAAAAAAAAACAAGACTCCATTTCTGTTTAAATGGAGTAACAGCAAAAATGCTAAAAATTCTCCGGTATTTTGGGGAAGTTTTTCTCTGTCCCGGTAGCGAAGGGGTTAATATAACAGAGTTGGTTATGAAAAAATGGGTAATAAATGGATTCTCTGTCTTTTTAGACAATAACAATTCTGGGATTAACTGTCCTTTTAAAGGGCCATAATAGTCAAAAATTATACATGATCTAATTTGCTAGAGCATATCATTTTAAGACTAGTGACCTTGCACAACTATGTGTTTAACCCCATCCACCTGCAATTATGGCCCTTTAAAATTTCATGGCTCAGATAGAACATGCAATTTGGATATACTGTTCAATTCTCTTGTTACCAAAATCACTTTGTTCTCTTGGTATCCTTTGTTGATATGAATACCTAGGTAGGCTCAGGAGCAGCAATACCTTTTGCCCATGATTGGTGGTTACACACATATGCCTTTTGGCATTGCCTCACAATATGTGTTCAGCTAGCTCCCAGGAGTATATTGCTGCTCTTGACTTTTACTATGTTTTTAACTGGCATTTATATCTATGTCTTACTGACTATGGCAGAGGAGACTAAATAGTACTCCGTAGGCTTTTCAAATATATGTTCCTGGACAGCAAAACAATACAGTGTTCACAAATGCAGTGCATATAGGGGCAGTAAACAGCCTTAGATTCAATATGTAAAAAAAATCATAGCTTGCTCATTGCTTTAAATACATTGTTATATCTAGCATTTATTTAATGTATAATGTACCTTAACAAAAACAAAGTACTCTGCCATATTCATTGTATTCAGAGCAGCTGCAGAAACATACTTTCAAATGGACTGGGCTCTTTCTCTGTCTCCCCTCCACCACTTGGAGGTTTATTTCTTTGTCTGCCTCTTGTTAACATAGCTTGTTCACATATAGAAAAACAATTGAAGTAAAAAATAGTTATTTTGTTTTAAAAATGTTTAGCCTTGGCTGCTATGTTTCGCTACAGCAAGACAACAAATATTTATTTTAATTACAAGGTGTTTAACCCCTTAGTGACCGAGGACGTGCAGGGTACGTCTGAAAAAAAAAGGCAGTTAACGCCTGACGACGTACCCTGCACGTCCTCGGCTAAAGTGAGTGCTGGAAGCGATCAAGATCGCTTCCAGGCACTATTACAGTACTGCAGGGATGCCTCGATGTCTGGGCATCCCTGCAGTGCTGTTACGGAGTGCCGGGACCGGAGCGATCACTCCCCCTTGAGTGATCACTTCCGGTTTTGCTCCACGTGGAGCCCGGCAGTGCAGCAGAGCATCGGAAGCGATCGGACACGCTTCCGATGCTCTGCTAGTGTGCTAAGTGCCTCGGTGGGTCGAGGCACTTAGTTAGTATATAAATAAAAGTAAAAATGTGAAAAAAAAAATATAATATAAAATAAAAAAGCCCACATATAGCGCCCCCCCCCCTCCCCCATGAGGCTTCCAAAATGGCGATGCCCGGTGCATCATGGGGCCTCTGGGGGTGTCCCTAGCCTGTCTAACCATAGGGGCAAGCTAGGGTCACCCAATCTGAGCCTTCTTAGAAAAAAAAAATAATAATAATAAAATACCCCATTTGTCTGATCATGTCAATATTTGTAAATATTGACTCTGATCAGTGTGGATCTCCCTCCCTCTCCTCACTTGCCATTTTGTTGGAGAAAGAGAGAGACCTGTATTTTAGCAGAGAGAGATTTATTTCTTTTATTTGTTAAAAAATTTAAAATCCAAAGGCTCTTTTCAGAGCCATTAACCCCTAGCTTGCCAGTGATCACTATAAATCACTGGCAGTAGCACAGCTGCACTTTTTTTTGCTGTCTGTGCATTTTTTTAGGGGTTAATTTTTGTTGTTGTATTTTTTTTTTAAAAACTCAAAGGCTCCTTTCAGAGCCATTTAGCTAATTTAATTTAATTTAAAGACTATTTAACCCCTAGCTTGCCAGTGATCGCTATACATCACTGGCATTAGCATAGCTGTACTTTTTTGCTGTCTGTGCATTTTTTAGGGGTTCGTTTTTGTTGTTGTAATTTTTTAAAAACCTAAACGCTCCTTTCAGAGCCATTTAGCTAATTTAATTTAATTTAAATAGTATTTAACCCCTAGCTTGCCAGTGATCGCTATACATCACTGGCATTAGCATAGCTGTACTTTTTTGCTGTCTGTGAATTTTTTTAGGGGTTAATTTTTGTTGTTGTAATTTTTTAAAAACCCAAAGGCTCCTTTCAGAGCCATTTAGCTAATTTAATTTAATTTAAAGAGTATTTAACCCCTAGCTTGCCAGTGATCGCTATAAATCACTGGCATTAGCATAGCTGTACATTTTTGCTGTCTGTGCATTTTTTTAGGGGTTAATTTTTGTTGTTGTCATTTTTTAAAAACCCAAAGGCTCCTTTCAGAGCCATTTAGCTAATTTAATTTGATTTAAAGAGTATTTAACCCCTAGCTTGCCAGTGATCGCTATAAATCACTGGCATTAGCATAGCTGTACTTTTTTTTTAAAAAAACCCAAAGGCCATTTAGTTAATTTAATTTAAAGAGTATTTAACCCCTAGCTTGCCAGTGATCGCTATAAATCACTGGCATTAGCATAGCTGTACTTTTTTTAAAAAAAAAACCAAAGGCCATTTAGTTAATTTAATTTAAAGAGTATTTAACCCCTAGCTTGCCAGTGATCGCTATAAATCACTGGCATTAGCATAGCTGTACTTTTTTTTAAAAAAACCCAAAGGCCATTTAGTTAATTTAATTTAAAGAGTATTTAACCCCTAGCTTGCCAGTGATTGCTATAAATCACTGGCATTAGCATAGCTGTACTTTTTTTAAAAAAACCCAAAGGCCATTTAGTTAATTAATTAATTTTGGTTTTCTGTGACAGATACAAAAATGTCACAGAAAAGATATAGTGTTGAGGAGGCGTATGCCATCCTTGCGTCAGAGTCAGATGCCTCTATGTCTGACTCAGACCCCAATTTTGACCCTGCCATATGCTCAGATACATCATTAGATGCAGTCTCAACTGATAGTGATGTATCTGTGGCTGCTAGCCCCCCTGCTAGCCCCCTGCCAGCCCCCCTGCTAGAAGGAGGCGTGTTGCTGCCATTGCCGCTGAAGAGTGGGTAACGCCTCATCTCCAGAGGCCAGATATCCCACCCTTCACAGCAAATGCTGGCATAAATATAGATGTGGCAGGTTTTAGCCCCCAACAGTTTCTGGAGGTGTTTCTGGGTGATGATGTATTGGGGAACATTGTCGCCCAAACTAATTTATATGCCCATCAGTACCGTGCTGCAAAGCCTGAAACATATTTGGCAAAGCAGCAATGGGCCCCCATCAATGTGCCAGAATTTAAAAAATTCTGGGCATTGACTATGCTGATGGGCATCATAAAGAAACCCTCCGTTCGCTCCTACTGGAGCAGTAGCCCCATCTGCTCTACCCCCATTTTCTCCCAGAGTATGTCGAGGCAGAGATATGAAATGATTCTTCATTTCATGCACTTCAGCGACAACAGCCTGTGCCCCCCTAGGGAGCATCCCCAATTTGACAGGCTGTATAAAATCCGCCCCCTGATTACCCACTTTTCTGCCAGGTTTGCAGAGGCATATACACCTGGAAGGAATATATGCGTTGATGAATCCCTGATGAAGTATAAGGGAAGGCTGGGATTCAAGCAGTATATTCCTTCCAAGCGCTCCAGGTATGGGGTAAAGGTGTATAAGCTCTGTGAGAGCGAGACTGGGTATACTCAGGCCTTCCGGGTGTATGAGGGAAAGGATAGCCACCTTGACCCTCCAGGTTGCCCAGAACATATGGGAACCACTGGCAAGATTGTCTGGGACCTGATATTACCCCTAATGAACAAAGGGTATCACTTGTACTTAGACAATTTTTATACAAGTGTCCTTTTGTTCAAGCTACTGTATTGCTTTGATACAGTAGCTTGCGGTACTATTAAAAAGAACCGCAAAGGTTTCCCAGGACAACTTGTACGCACCCGGCTACGAAGGGGGGAGACCTCTGCTCTGCGCCAAGAGGAGCTGTTGGCACTGAAGTACAGAGACAAGAAGGATTTATACCTTCTTACCACCATCCACACAGAGAGGACGGTGGCGGTCTCTGTACGTGGCAGAGCTGAGATCATAAGGAAGCCAGTGTGCATCAAGTCTTATAACAGACATATGGGTGGGGTTGATCTGGCAGATCAGCTGCTGCAGCCCTACCTAATTATGCGGAAGACAAGGGCCTGGTACAAAAAGGTTGCAATTTACCTAATGCAGATTGCAACCCACAACGCTTTTTTGTTGTTCAAAAAAGCAAACCCCGGAATGAAACTGACTTTTTTACAATTTCAGCTCCAGATCATTTCGGGGATTTTGTACCATGATGCACCTGCTCCCCGGGCGGTGATGGGAGAGAGCAGAGTTGGGGCTACTCATTTTATTTTTAAAATCCCCCCTACTGCCGCAAAGCAGAGACCACAAAAAAAATGCAGAGTCTGTACCAAGAGGGGGCAGAGAAGGGACACTGTATATCACTGTCCTGATTGCCCTGGACAGCCTGGACTCTGCATTGGGGACTGCTTCAAGCGGTACCATACAATGGTCAATTTTTAAAAAATAAATAAATTTGCTGTTATTTTTTTTTTTGTTATGTTTACTGTTAAATTTTTTGTTATTTTTTTACTTTTAATGTGCCAGATTTTTACATTTCACTAATATATTTTTTTTCTAAAATGGGGCTGTTCTTTTTTTTTTTTTTACAAAAACCCCTGTCAAACCTATGCATGGGGACATAGGTGTACTCAGGGTGCCTAGCAGAAAACAACCTGTAGTATTTTTTTTGCACTAACTTACAACAGTCTCTCCTAAATCATAGTCAAAAAGCAATGTGTGTGTAAAAATGAAAATTGAAAAAATGCCACCATACACTTTCTCCAATTTTTTTAGCTAAAACAGTTACTTCAAATGCATCAAAGCACACCATATACAATACCTTGGGGTGTCAACATTTCAAAAATATGCACATTCATGGCAATAAATAAAAGTGGGGTTTACAATAGGCCCCAAACTAAAGATAGGCCTATCAGAAGAAATACTCTCACTTAATAACTAAAATCACAAGTCATAAAATTGTAACATAACCTTCCCAAAATCCTGGCAAACCTATGCATGGGGGGCATAGGTGTACTCAGGGTGCCTAGCAGAAAACAACCTGAAGTATTTTTTTGCACTAACTTACAACAGTCTCTCCTAAATCATAGTCAAAAAGCAATGTGTGTGTAAAAATGAAAATTGAAAAAATGCCACCATACACTTTCTCCAATTTTTTTAGCTAAAACAGTTACTTCAAATGCATCAAAGCACACCATATACAATACCTTGGGGTGTCAACATTTCAAAAATATGCACATTCATGGAAACAAATAAATTGGGGTATGTTAAAATACCCCCAAAAAGACAATAGGCAAAGAAAATATGTTAAATGTGAAAAAAAAATCACAAACGCATGTTGGACATTTGGCATTACACCCCCCGAACAAGCCAAGAAACTTATGCATAGGTGGTATCACTGTACTCAGGAGATGTTGGTGAACACATATTGGGGTCTTCTTTGGCAGTAACACATAACAGGAGCTGAGAATTCATGTCTAAAGTACAATGTGTGTGAAAAATAACACACAAAAAATGACTGCCTAATAGTTTGACAAAGAATTAGTGCATGGAAAGTGTTAAAATACCAGCATTTGAAATACCCTAGGGTGTCTACTTTTCAAAAATATATGGTTTGATGGGGGTAATTTACATTGGCCGGCTTCAGAAATGTCCCAAATAGGACATGGGTGCATGATGACAGATGTGAAAATTCCAAGTTGAAAAACTGGAATGCCCCCCCTAAAATTAAGGCCTTTTAGCCCCCAGAGAACCCGACACACCTATACATGGGGGGTATCACTGTACTCAGGAGATGTTGTTGAATACATATTGAGGGTTTTTTTGGCAGTAACACATAACAGGGACTGAGAATATATGCCTAAAGTACAATGTGTGTGAAAAATAATGCAAAAAAATGACTACCTAAAAGTTTGACAAAGACTAGTGGTTGAATTAGTGCATGGAAAGTGTTAAAATACCAGCATTTGAAATACCCTAGGGTGTCTACTTTTCAAAAATATATGGTTTGATGGGGGTAATTTACATTGGCCGGCTTCAGAAATGTCCCAAATAGGACATGGGTGCATGATGACAGATATGAAAATTCCAAGTTGAAAAACTGGAATGCGCCCCCTAAAATTAAGGCCTTTTAGCCCCCAGAGAACCCGACACACCTATACATGGGGGGTATCACTGTACTCAGAAGTTGTTGTTGAACACATATTGAGGTGTTTTTGGTCAGTAACATATAACAGGAACTGAGAATCCATGCCTAAAGTACAATGCGTGTGAAAAATAACACACCAAAATGACTACCCAAAAGTTTGACAAAGACTGGTGGTTGAATTAGTGCATGCAAAGTGTTAAAATACCAGCATTTGAAATACCCTAGGGTGTCTACTTTTTAAAAATATATGGTTTGATGGGGGTAATTTGCATTGTCCGGCTTCAGAAATGTCCCAAATAGGACATGGGTGCATGACGACAGATGTGAAAATTCCAAATTAAAAAACTGGAATGCGCCCCCTAAAAATAAGGCCTTTTAGCCCCCAGAGAACCCAACAGACCTATACATGGGTGGTATCACTGTACTCAGGAGATGCTGCTGAAGACATATTGGGGTGTTATTTGGCAGTAACCCTTAACGTTCTCAGTAAATGTATTCTTGAATTGCTATTTTGTCAAAAAATCACCACTTTTTTTTTTTTTTTCAAACTTTGGCATAGATTGGTGGTAAAATAGTTGCATGGAAAGAGTCAAAATACCCCATGTTTAATACCTTAGGTTGTGTTCTTTTAAAAAATATATATATGTGAAGGGTTAATCAGGGATTCCTGACAGATATCAGTGTTCCAATGTAACTATCGCTAATTTTTTTTAAAAATTTTTGGAAATAGCAAAGTGCTACTTGTACTTATTGCCCTATAACTTGCAAAAAAAAGCAAAGAACATGTAAACATTGAGTATTTCTAAACTCAGGACAAAATTTAGAAACTATTTAGCATGGGAGTTTTTTGGTAGTTGTTGAAGTGTAGGAGATTTTGAGGGTCAAAGTTAAAAAAGTGTGTTTTTTTCAATTTTTTCCTCATATTTTATAAAAAATTTTATAGTAAATTATAAGATATGATGAAAATAATGGTATCTTTAGAAAGTCCATTTAATGGCGAGAAAAACGGTATATAATATGTGTGGGTACAGTAAATGAGTAAGAGGAAAATTACAGCTAAACACAAACACCGCAGAAATGTAAAAATAGCCTTGGTCCCAAACGGACAGAAAATGGAAAAGTGCTGCGGTCATTAAGGGGTTAATGCCCCTTTAAATAGATACAAGATATTAACATGAACAGCTATATATCACTAAGGTAGTATATGGCTAAAGACTCACCACTCCCCAAGTACCCACAACTGGATACACTAAGAGCTGTGAATCCAGTCTCTTCAGTGATTTAAAGGGACACTGAACCCAAAAAAAATATGTTGTGATTCAGATAGGACATGGAATTTTAAGCAACTTTCTAATTTACTCCTATTATCAAATTTTCTTCATTCTCTTGGTATCGTTATTTGAAATGAAAGAATGTAAGTTTAGATGCCGGCCCATTTTTGGTGAACAACCTGGGTTGTTCTTGTTAATTGGTGGATAAATGCATCCACCAATCAAAAAGTGCCGTCCAAAGTTTGAACCAAAAAAAGCTTAGATGCTTTGTTTTCTTTTAAATAAAGATAGCAAGAGAACGAAGAAAAATTGATAATAGGAGTAAATTAAAAAGTTGCTTAAAATTGCATGCTCTATTTGAATCACAAAAGAAAAAAATTGGGTTCAGTGTCCCTTTAACACAGTTTATTGTTTGCCTCATATGTCCCTTTAAACTCCAATTAAATTGATTTGAGCATTGTCTGAACATCTATAAATACAATTTATCACAGTTCCAAAATGTTCAACAAGCATTCATAAAGCAGATTGTGTGCCTTTTATATTTTTTCCAGGGCCAAACAGTGACTCACTGACCTTTCCTAAGCCTAACAAAACAATATCTCCACAGCACTCAAAAAGATGAAGCCTTTATTCAAGGTAACATATCCAAGGTAGACAGCAAGGTTTCAGGTAGTATACTACCCGTAATGTTGCTGTCTACCTTGGATATGTTACCTTGAATAAAGGCTTCATCTTTTTGAGTGCTGTGAACATATTGTTTTGCTGTACCTGTTTGGGAGCTTGGCAGTGAGTTCTGGTCTACACGTGCACTCTCAAACTAAGGAAATTGCTGTTTTCCACTTTTTGGAAGTGCTTTCCTAAGCCTACACACATTACTGGTGTACAACAAAAAACATTAATCATTTTTAAACTTCAAACTACAGTATATTTTAGAACTCAAGACTCTAAAATATGTTTAACCCCCCCGAGTGGAACCCGCTGCTGATCCAATCTTGTGCATCTTGGATCAGCGGCAGTTTGGTTCTGCGTATACTGAGCGGAACTTTTAGATTGTGTTTACCCTCTTTGCAGGGGTCGATAGTCATAAAATGACATGCTCTAACTAACGAATTCAAGCATATTTTTTTACTATTATGGTGCTTTACATATGATAAAGGGACAGTAAAGTCATAATTAGACAGTCGTGCTTTAGACAGAGCATGCAATTTTAAACAACTTTCCAATTTACTTCTATTATTTAATTTGCTTCCTTCTCTTGTTATCCTTTGCTGAAAGGTTTATCTAGGAAAGCTATGGGGCAGTAAAGAACCTAGGTTCTAGCTGCTGATTGATGGCTGCATATATATATACTGATTGTAATTGGCTCACCCATGTGTTCAGTTTCATGTCCCTTTAAGACTTTTGACCCTGCACTACTGTGAGGTTAAACACACAGTAGAAATACCACTCAGGAGATGCAGAACATTGTAGGTCCAGAGCAGAAACCACCACTTACCCAATCAGCAGCTCTAGCAGTTTACACTCTGCACCTGCAGTACTCTCATTTTTTTTTTTTTACTAATTTTGCACTTTCATTTTAACTTGTATGTCCCTTTAAGAGAAACAGATCATTCAAAATAATTAATTTTACAAAACACAAAAGTTCCAAATTGATGTAATTTCTAATTAGTTTTAAAAAACGAACACCTGCAATTTGTTTGCCAAGTTCTATCTGTGCATAAAGAGTATTTCACAGCTAGAGGGGGCTGAACGGCAAAACTACATTAAACTCACTAAGAACAGCAAAGTAACTGAAATCAGATGACTTCATATAATTTGTTAAGAACAGGGCAAGTCAGGTAAATAGCTTTAGCCCATCACAGGATCCTTTATAGAAAGAAAAAATTGCTGTCTAACATACAATTCTATAAAGAAGTTTGTATTATTTATGGCACTTTGCTAATTTTGTACACTGGCCCAAGGCTTCATGACTCCCCAGGGTATTTGCATAAAAAATATAGCATGAAACTATATAAACCATAACGAGATGGATTCTGTTACAAACGAGAGGTGAAGAATTTAAGTATGTCAACCAAATGCTAGTTATGACTGTGCAATAGTTACATTTCTTATGGTATACATAAATCACAGCACACTCTGCTTGTAGGATTTATCTTCTGCTGATTTACTAAGAGCACAAAATATTTAACAAAGACCCCAGAACTCTTGTGACTTCAGAGAACCATGTATTTAAAGGGCCAGTAAGATTTGCATAATCAACATATGAATGATAAAATGACAATGCAATAGTATTTAGTCTGAACTTTAAAATGATGTCTATATGTCTATTTCCACTCCTGTATCATGTGACAGCCATCAGCCAATCACAAATGCATATACCTATATTCTTGCACATGCTCAGTAGGAGCTGGTGACTCAAAAAGTGTAAATATAAAAAGAATGTGCACATTTTGTTAAAGGAAGTAAATTGGAAAGTTGTTTAAAATTGCTGCTCTATCTGAATCATGAAATTTAATTTTAACTTGAGTGTCCCTTTAACCAAGCAGCTCAACAAAATGTTATTATTACTAAAGGCACAGTAAACAATTCAAGATAGTAATATCAAATGTTTAAAAGGGACATGAACCCCCCCCCAAAAAAAAAAAAGAATGATTCAAATAGAGCATACAATGTTAAACAACAAATTTCTAATTTACTTCTATTATCAGTGTTGCTTCATTCTCTTGGTATCTTTTTTTGAAGAAACAGCAATGCACTACTGGAAGCTAGCTGAGCACGTTGAGTGAGCCAATCACAACAGGCATATAAATGCAGCCACTAATCAACTGCTAGCTTCCAGTAACGCATTACTGCTCCAAAGCCTACCTAAGTATGCTTTTAAACAAAGCATATGGAGACCTAAGCAAATTATATAATAGAAGTAAATTGAACAGTTGTTTAAAATAGCATGCTCTGAATCATGAAACAAACATTTTGTTTTACACCCCTTTAATCTGTTCTAATTTTGCTTAGTCTCTGAAGATATGTTAATATGCTGGAAGACTGCAGAAAAATGTAATTACAAGATGTGTACAGTACTGTCCTTTAAAGGGACACTAAACTCATTGCATATATATCATTTTAACATTTTTGATGGTTTTGCGAATCAAGAGCATTTTAGGGCAATACCTCTTGGAAAACCTGTTAAAATCTATGTTCCTCTTCCCCATTAGCAGAGGCCAACTGGGGGACATACTCTAAAGTGATGGTAAACTTTACATGTTTTAAAATCAGGTCCGAAATCTTAGAGATATTTTAGAGGGACTTTATTTAATCACTTATATTTTTTAATCTCGCAGTTCAACTTTTATACCCTGCCCACTTCAAAACTCATATTTTTTGTTTGCTAACATTTTGAACTGTTCTCCAATCAGCGCTCTAGACGTATGACACTTTTTTTTTCCAGCTAGAGCACTGATTAGAGAACAGTTCAAAATATTATCTCACAAAAAATATGAGATTTAAATATTGCTCAGATTCCGGACCTGATTTTAAAACATGTAAAGGTTAAACTCACTTTAATGCACTATTATTGTGACCCAGCCAATCACATTGCTGAAAATTGCAGTCTCAGTAAAATGTTACAATGCTTAAAGGGACAGTAAACATATGCTTTTTTTCACAGTATATTGAAACAAATAGATTTTAAGAATTCTTGCAAAGACTTTTAGAATGTTCTTACTCATTCTAAAAATGTTCCAGGGTTAAAAGTAATTTTCTAGCCCAATACTAGCAGGGATTTCTATAAACAAGGGTCTGTCCCTGTGAGTTGTGAGATGTCTCCCATAGACAGTAATAAAGCTTGCTGGAAAGGTAAACTTCACTAGGGAGAGAGAAGGTATCAGGGACCAGGGGGCACATTTTATAAATAAAATCCTGCAGCCAATACAAATGGCATTACTCTGCTTAGTGTATAGTATCTTACAATCACCTCTATTTTCAAATACATGTGATTTTTTATTAGGGCAATAAGTGTTTTGAGTATTCTGATAAAATCTCATTACCTTCTGTTTGCGAAAAAAACAGCAAGATCTGCAGGGGGAAAATGTTTACAGAATACCTCAGACCTGGCGGAGAAATTTCTGCTACACTTTAATGCTCCAATAGCAAGGCTAGCGTCTGTCCAGGCGAGGCCCCAGTGGCTAAGAAGTGACTTATATAACACAATCCCAACAAGTTGGATAGGTCCCAGGATGTGACTAAAGGGTCTCAGTAGAACGGAGATTAAACAGGCAAAGGTCAGCAACTGGTGGGCAACAAAAATACAGAATCGATATCCAAAGAATGGTCAGCAACTTGAGGGCAGAGAAGGTACAAATTTGTTATCTGGAGAGTGGTCAGAAGACAAGCAGAAGTCAACAACTGGGGTACAGAAACAGTACCAAATCAGAATCCAAAAGAAGGTCAACAACAAAAAAGCAGGAGGTCAATAAACAAGAATTCAGCAGTAGACAAACACACCCAGAAACACTTCAACAAATGGGCAAAGAACAGACGCAGTTGCACTAATTTACAGAGCCGAGGGTGGCAAAGATTTGCGCTGTAATGTAGCAACACCATGTTAAAAACCCGGCAACGAAAAATGACGCAGCAGCCTGAAAAATGACACAATGTGGCATTAAAATATGACATGACGGTTGGCAAGGTAGAGGTAACTTGGCAACTGTAAATAAGCAGGGGCCGCATTGTGACATAAACCCATGGAACGCCCCTGTTCAGCCCACATTATAAATATGAATTTGACAGCATTTTTGGCATAAGCAGTGTAGTCTTTTTCTACCTCAGATGTGGAGAGCTTAGGAAGCAGCAGTCTTAAAGGGACAGTAAAATAAAAATGAAAAATTTCATGATTAGGATAGAGCATGAAATTTTAAACAACTTTCCAATTTACTTCTATCAAATTTGCTTTGTCCTCTTGGTATCTTATTGAAAAGTAAAACTAGGTAGACTCATAAGAGCTCAGGAGTGTGCACGTGTCTTTGGCAGCAGTGTTTTGCAACATTATGTGTAGCTTTGTTATACAATGTTGCTAAACACTGCAGCCATAGATTACTAAAGACACGTGCACACTCATAAGCCTACCTAGTTATACTTTTCAATAAAAGATGCCAAAAGAACAAAGCACATTTGATAATAGAAGTTGGAAAGTTGTTTAAAATTGCATGCTCTATCCGAATCATAAAGGTTTAATTTTGATACATTGATCTATTCTTGCTCTATTCGGAGATATTATTATGTGTATGATTTGAATTCTATCCGAATCATGAAGGTTTAATTTTACTGTCCCTTTAAGACCGCTGCGTCTTAAAGGAACATTAAATACAGTAGAATTATTTCATCATCATGTACACTTTTAACCCTTTAAAAAACCATGCCTGAACTTGCGAGGTTTAGATCATTTTGCCCTAAATTAAGGTAAATGTGCAAGAAAGAAACTTGTAGATGCAAACACAACATGAAGGTGGCCCCCACAAAATGTATAATTTTTTTTTATTTTGAGGTGCATTTAAATGGTCATTACTCTCAAACAAATCCTATCAATTGCAGTTAACCCTTCCATGCCGTCCTAACTGCACTGGGCTTTTGCGCTGTTAGGATGGCATGGAACATCCTAGCCGTTTGACTGTACTAAAGCCAATGACACTTCCTGAATGGGATTGCTGCCTGGAAGGCGGGCCTAGCGTCATAGGGACGCCCCCCGACCTGATCCCATCATTGAAATCTCACAATCGTGATTTCAATTTGTTTACATTGGAACGTTTTTCTGATGTAGAAAAATTAGCCCAGTCATGAAAGGGTTAAACATTTTTAAAAATACATTTTCGAAACAAATGAAAAACATTTAAACTGAGACTATTGTGAACTGCATGTTAAAAGGGCAGTAAACACTGAGATTTTTATATAAAATGTTTAGTTATGCATAATAAAACAACTTTGCAATATACTATCATTATTTATTTTGCTTTTCATGTATTTTAGCTCTGAAGATTGAGCCGTTTGTAATTCTCCGAATTTAAAAGGCGCCCTGCTAACATTTCAAGGCTGAATCAACTACATATCTGTCCCAAATTGGATTTACCAGATAACAACTGCAAAACAATGCATTTTATGATAACTTTATAACAGTAGCTAGCCTTGTTGTCAGTAGACTTAAAGGGGCAGTATACATCAATTTTCATTAAATTGCATGTAATAGACACTACTATCCTATATAATAAAAGGCCAAGTATGTTTTTCTGAAGCTGTTATGCCGAGTAGAGACTGTGCGAGGACAAACATACCTGGCCTTGAGCAGCAGAGATAGTGGTCCGAAGCGGCCATGATTGGGGGCGTGGCCGACAGGAGTGCCCGTGATGGGGCGTGGCCAGGTGGGAGGGGCATGGCCGAGAGAGCGCAAAAGATGGGGGAGAAAAAGCAAAAGAAGGGGAGAGAGAGCAAAAGAGGGGGAAGAGAGCACAAAAGGGGGAGAGAGAGCAAAAGAGGGGGGAGAGAAAGATAGCAAAAGAGAGGGGGGAAGAGAGAGAGCGCAAAACAAAGGGGAAGAGAGAGTGCAAAAGAAAGAGGGGGGAGAGAGAGAGCAAAAGAGAGGAGGAGAGAGAGAGAGAGAGCGCAAAAGAGAGGGGGAGAGAGAGTGCAAAAGAGAGGGGGAGAGAGAGCAAAAGAGAGGGGGAGAGAGAGCAAAAGAGAGGGGAGAGAGAGCAAAAGAGAGGGGAGAGAGAGCAAAAGAGAGGGGAGAGTGCAAAAGAAAGGGGGGAAAGAGAGAGCAAAAGAGAGGGGAAAGAGAGAGAGCAAAAGAGAGGGGGAGAGAGAGAGTGCAAAAGAGAGGGGGAGAGAGAGCAAAAAAAGAGGCGGAGAGAGAGCAAAAAAAGAGGCGGAGAGAGAGAGAGAGCAAAAGAGAGGGGGGAGAGAGAGCAAAAGAGAGAGGGGAGAGAAAGAGCAAAAGAGAGGGGGAGAGAGAGAGCGCAAAACAAAGGGGAAGATAGAGTGCAAAAGAAAGAGGGGGGAGAGAGAGAGCAAAAGAGAGGAGGAGAGAGAGAAAGAGAGCGCAAAAGAGAGGGGGAGAGAGTGCAAAAGAGAGGGGGGAGAGAGCAAAAGAGAGGGGAGAGAGAGAGAGAGAGAGTGCAAAAGAAAGGGGGGAAAGAGAGAGCAAAAGAGAGGGGAGAGAGAGAGCAAAAGAGAGGGGGAGAGAGAGAGTGCAAAAGAGAGGGGGAGAGAGAGCAAAAAGAGGCGGAGAGAGAGAGAGCAAAAGAGAGGGGGGAGAGAGAGCAAAAGAGAGGGGGAGAGAGAGCAAAAGAGAGGGGGAGAGAAAGAGCAAAAGAGAGGGGGGAGAGGGAGAGAGCAAAAGAGAGGGGGGAGAGAAATATAGAAAAGAGAGGGGGAGAGTGAGAGCGAAAAACAAAGGGGAAGAGAGAGTGCAAAAGAAAGAGGGGGGATAGAGAGAGCAAAAGAGGGGAGGAGAGAGCAAAAGAGAGGGGGGAGAGAGAGAGTAAAAGAGAGGAGGAGAGAGAGAGCGCAAAAGAGAGGGGGAGAGAGAGAGCGCAAAAGAGAGGGGGAGAGAGAGAGCGCAAAAGAGAGGGGGAGAGAGAGAGCGCAAAAGAGAGGGGGAGAGAGAGAGCAAGGGGTGGGACCACTGTACTGCAAAAAATGGCCTTTGTACATGGGCTTTATGACTAGTAAAGAATAATATGCAGAGATACTGATATAAAAATCCAGTGCAAAACCTTTTAAAAACTTACTTAGAAGCTCCCAATTTAACACTGTTAATGAGATACGCCTGGGACACCCACTGAAAGGGGCTGATAGCAGAACATCCCCCCCTCCCCTGCATATGAAAAGATCCATTATACAAACAGAAGCAGTCTGAAGTATGTATACATCAGTATACATCTAAAACTTTGGGGCTTGGTTAGGAGACTGAAAATCAGCAACATGTTATTTAAAAATAAGCAAAACTATACATTTTTACAAACACACACCTGGATGGGCTATATAAATGGATCATCTACAAAACATTTATGTAAAGAAATATCTAGTGTATAATGTCCCTTTAAGCCAATATTGGCTCTTAAAATAAGGCAAAAGGATTAGGGGAGTTTTGCTACTGATAAACAATTGCAGTAACAAGGATGTTAATGTTTGGGTTTTTTTTAAAGACTTGGCTGATATGTTATTCAATAGCAACACAACGGAAAACTCTTGTAATTAATTAACTTTTATGATTCAGATAGAGAATGTAATTTTAAACCATTTTCAAATTTACTCTTATCACCAATTTTGCTCTGTTCTTTTGGTATTCTTAGTTGAAAGCTAAACCTAGGAGGTTCGTATGCAAATTTCTAAGCCATTTAGGCCGCCTCTTCTCTCAGGGCATTTTGACAATTTTCACCACTAGAGGGTGTTAGTTCAAGTGTGTCATATAGATAACACTGTGCTCACACACATGGAGTTCCAGTGAGCCAGCTCTGATTGGCTAAAATGGAAGTCTGTCAAAAGAACTGAAAAAAGGGGGCAGTTTGCTCAGGCTTAACTACAAGGTAATCACAGAGGTAAAACGTGTATTTATATAACTGTGTTGGTTATGCAAAACTAGGGAATGGGTAATAAAGGGATTATCTATCTTTTTAAACAATAAAAATTCTGGTGTAGACTGTCTCTTTAAGTTGAGAGTTAGTTAAAGGGACATTGAACCCAAATATTTTATTTTGTGATTCTGATAGAGCATGACATTTTAAGCAACTTTCTAATTTACTCCTATTATCAAATTCTCTTCATTCTATTGGTATCTTTATTTGAAATGCAAAAATGTAAGTTTAGATGCCGGCCCATTTTTAGTGAACAACCTGGGTTGTTCTTGCTGATTGGTGTATAAATTCATCTACCAATAACAAAAGTGCTGTCCAGAGTTCTAAACCAAAAAAACTGAGATGCCTTCTTTTTCAAATAAAGATAGCAAGAGAACGAAGATAAAATGATAATAGGAGTACATTAGAAAGTTGCTTAAAATTGACTGCTCTATCCGAGTCACAAAAGAAAAAATTTGGGTTCAATATCCCTTTAATTCAACACAGAACATCAGTCAAAAAAGCTTCAGCACATATTGAATTGTTGTGCTGCTGATAAAATGGACATGAAAATTAAAATTGAACTTTCATGATTAAGACAGAACATTCTATTTTAACAGGCTTTGCAATTTACTTCTAATATCAAATTCACTTTGTTCTCTTGCTATCCTTTAATAAAGTACATAAACAGGTAGGCTCAAGGATGCTTTCCTGTCCTGAGCACTATATTGCAACAATTGTTTTAACAATATTTTACACTGTTAAGCACTAGAAGGCAGCACTGTTTGCAATAATGTATAACATTATTACAAACAATGCTGCAAAAACTACTAACACATATTGATCAAATCATGCACACTCATGAGTCTACCTAGGTACCAAAGGATAAACAGAAAACATAGTCAATTTGACAATAGAAGTCATTTTGAACATTGTTAAAAATTGCATTTTCTATTTGAATCAAGACAGTGATTAAAACAAAAAATACAAAATTAAGAGAATTGTGTTAGAATTGTATTTCTATAAAAGTTTATGGCACAAGTGAAATTATCCAGATGAGTTTTGTTTGTTAATTGTAATTTAAAAAAATAAGTGTAATCCATTTAAAAAAAAAACACACAATACTGCAGCAAACATTTAGAGTAATTCTAAATAGAGGAGGTGAGTTCAGCAAGCAAATTCCGTATTTGTGTTTAACAAACTCAGTTGTTTGTTAAGATCTTGTACTTTCAGATGGAAGTTGGAATATGCAGTGCAGGTTTTGAAGTTGGGGGGAGGTTCTACTCTTTATTTTACTGATACTGAGAAAAGTTCAATTTACATCACAAACAAATCCACCAATGCAGGACAAACTATTTGTTATCAGTTTAAATACACTAAATTCATCATACATGGTTTGGCTAGGGATGCTGTAATCTATAGAAAGATTGCTAATTTGTTTATTTAATGTGCAGAGTGTAAACTCTTCTGAGTAAAGATACTCTAATAATCTGTTCTGTGTATCTGTATTTCTTAGTGTCACTGTGTACCAGTAGTACTCCTGTAACCACCACAACAGAAATTGGTGTAGCTTTACAAATAAATGATAATTACAAAGACAGATTACATTATGGCCCTTACTACATGAGTCAAGGCAATGTATACCTATATGTTAGACAGTCACACAAAATGCAGTGCACTAATTATTTATTTTTATTTCACTTAGCTTTAACTGGGCCAATCATATTTCTATTTAGGTGTAACAAGTTGTACTTTTTTATAATGAAGACGTTTTTCACATTTTCTCTACTATTAAAGAAACATGAACCCCAAAATGTTTATTTCATGATTCAGATAGACAATACAATTTGAAACAACTTTCTAGTTTACTTCTAATTTGCTTTATTCTCTTGTTATCTTTTGTTGAAGAAGCATCAATGCATAATTGGGAGCTACTTAACACTTTGGGTGAGCCAATAAGATGGGGCATATATGTGCAGCTACCAATCAGCAGCTCCTGAGCCTACCTAGGTATTCTATTAAACAAATTATAGCAATAGAACAAAGCAAATAAGATCATATAAGTCAATTGGAAAGTTGTTTAAAATCACATACTTTATCTGAAACATGAAAGAAAAAAATGGGTTTTATGTAGATAATTCACTAATACAGTATTTAGTGCTTTATTTATTTATTTATTTATGTTTTATTTTTCTGGGACACCTCTGACAGCTAGGAATCATTTTAGATGCCTATGTCACTGACACCCCTACAGCCTACAAGTATTATACAAATGAAAATATGCTGTACTTATAAGCAACAACCATTCATTACATACATCATTTATATTCAGCACTTATATGTCCAAATGTAATGCCAAACACCCTCAAAGTTTCTTATTTATCTCTATGTGACACACGTGATTATTATAACATCCCAGTGCATTTAAACACCCTAGCTGAGACTCCTAATGCAGCTATCGTTTTCCATAAAGCATCTGTACATATCACTATAATGATATTTTACAATTCAGTGAACACATTGTGTTTGCAGAGAGAGTCACTGGAATAAACATTCTCAACTTGACACATCAATCACAATGACTTACTGTATAATTTCAATAGCTTTTCAATAAATGGACCTTCTAGATTACCTTCCTCAACTATAATTAAAATATAGATATATTGAAAAATCCCCATTCATAAATCAACTAGCACAGTTTAGCTACTGCTACTTTATAAACCACCTGCCTTTATGCAGTCAGCCTTTTTTTTATACAGTTTCCATTGCTGGCTCAAATATATCTTTGGGCTATAACCAAAAAAAGTGCAGTCTAAGCATGCCCTAATGCTTACTCCTTCCCTCCCACCCCCTGCACACAATCCTTGTATCTCACCCCTGGAGCTGGAACTTGTGTTGCAGCTGCTGCATGCTGTGTTGTCTTGGGATGGTCTGTTGCATATTGGGGTTCCTGGGGCTATCCTGTTGCATAGTGGGGTTCCCGGGGGTTTCCTGCTGCAGGCTGGTCCTGGATAAGGTAAAGTGCCTGGTTTGTTTGCTGATAGCAGGAGCTGAATTGTGCTGTCCCTGGATTTGTTGTTGCTGCTTGTGCACCAATATAGGACTAGGGTTAGAGCTCACCCTACTCATCCTGCGGCTTCTCTCCTGGGTGCTGCTCACATGGCTGCTGCTTACTACCACACTGTGGCTGCTTAAGGCAACTGGGTGCTGCTGCTGCTGATAAAGTCCTGGAGGTCCGGGGTGCACCACATAAGTGATCTTCCTTACTCTTTCAACATTAGCTACAGAAGACCAAAGGCAGACAAAAGCACACAGGAAAATCCCCCACCTGTTGCAAGCCATGTGTAACCAGCCTAGAACTAATATATATCAATCTGCTTCTCTTCCTTGTATCAAATATATGTTCCTCTTACAGCAGATCTGCAGCGATCCTTTTTATTTTCTCCTGCAGCCTCTTCAACTTCTTTGAAACTGTGTTGCCCCCTCCCCTCCTCTTGCTGCAAAGCCAAGAAAGAAACTCCTCTTGTCTCAGGCAAACTCAGAAGAAGCAGTTTAACTGTAGCCAGTAAATAAACATGACTTGATGTGGAGAGGAAGACAAGAAGAATAAAGGGAGAGAGAGAAAAAAGGATCTATAGTTCAGGAGCTGTTTTAAAACAGAAGCCAAGTGAGAGAGGGAAAGGAGAAAAAAGAAAAGGAGAAAGTAGGAGGAGGAGAAGTGAAAGGGGGCAGTTCAAGGGGCTTCTATGAGGAGCAGATGTTAAGGTTTTCTAGAGCTGGCAGTGCAGGGTTGTTGGGTTTTTTTTCGTTTTGAAAACAATAAAAAGAAATGTGGAGACAATACTTTGTGTGGTGAATGTACAAAATAGGCTGTTTGTCCTGCCCCTTAGAGATATGACGTCACGCAGCACATCCTAATTGGGAGATACCAGGCAATGAAAATATAACCTGTAAAGTGTATTTCAGGCTGCAATATTAAGCTATATAACTTTCTCAGGAAAGTGTGTTTCCCTATAATAGCTGCAGAGTTCTTATCTAAAGGGAACACAAGCCTGTTATGGTTTTATTGCTCTGCGGTAGTGTGTACACAACAACACTGAGTTTATTAAATCTATTAATATGCAGTCACGTACAAATTTAGCACACAGAACGTTTTTGCATGCTTAGACAAACAATACAGATTCATTTTTTAATTAATTGTTTTAGCACAGGTAAAAGATTAAAAAAGGGAATTAAAATGATCAAATAAATACTTTTAAGGGTTGCACAGTTTGTTTGTTTTTTGTTATTCTAAGACTGTCACTGTGAGGTGGGAATGCGTGAAGGTGACAAGAAGAGTAGTTAAAATTAGTGTGGCATGCGGATTTTTCCCCCCACACAACAAAGCTACTTATATCACAAGCATTTGTGCTTCAACATTCCATAATGTGAGCAAATACCACCTTTAAAGAGCCATTCCTGACTGAAAAACTGCTGTGTAGCAGCAGCACGTGACCTTATTTGCTGTTAAAGACCATTCGTGTTGCTAAAAATCCAAAGCTTTCAATTCTATTATTAACTTTACAGCCCAAGAAACATTGTGTATAAAGCCTTACGGATGGCAACCATTGCCATGCAGGCTGTGCATACATAAGCACACAAATCATACCCATGTACCTTTAAGAGGATGCTTATAAAAATAGTATATGCTACAAGACTTCTCTGATAATTAATGGGACATGAAACCCCAAAAACATTCTTCCATGATTCAGATAGCGCATACAATTTTAAACAATTTTATCCTTCATTGGAGGAGCTTCTATGCACTACAGGAAGATAGCTGAACACATATGGTGAACCAATGAAAAGAGACATTTATGTGTAGACACCAATCAGCAGCTAGCTCCCAGTAGTGTATTGCTGCTCCTAAGCCTACTTTGGTATGCATTTCAATAAAGGATATCAAGAAAACAAAGCAAATCCAACAATAGACGTAAAATTGTAAAAAAAAATCACATGCTGTATCTGAATCATGAAAGAAAAAATTGGGTTTATGTCTCTTTAAATACACGTTCTGCACCAGGAACATTGCAGAGGCATTCCAGAACAGGCTGGTGACTGGCAGCTACCTGAGTATGATGCTCCTGGTTAGCCAGCCAGCCAGCTGTGTGTCCTGCTAAGGAGGGTCAATGTGTTGCAGCTCATGAGCTAAAGTTTAGATAAATGTTTAGCTGTTTTGTTGTAGTTAAACACATAAATACACACAAGCATTTTGGGAAATAGCACTTTAGAGCTTGGTATTAGTGCATTATATAATATTACAATATAATATAATTTTGAGTTACTATTAAAAGGACATTCCAGCACAAATTGGAATTCACACTTTTCCATTTCACTTTTGAATATAGTTATTTTTGCAAAATACATGGGTTAGCAAAAATGCTTCTAATAAAAGCTATAGCTATATAGAGAGTGTATTTAAATATGCTCTGTGCACCAGCATTTTAAACACAGCACTTGCTTAGAGAGCCTGTTGTATGGTGTGGTAATGACTCAATGTGCTAATTGCTTACATCACAAAGCCCCACTAGCTCTCTGAGCAGCTGCAGTATTTAAAATGCTGGTATACTGAGAGCTACACTTCACATGCACATGCAGAGGAAAACTCTAGCACTAAACCATAACTTTTATTAAAAGCATGTTTGCCAATGTATATTGGAAATATGTTTCTATTCAAAGATGTAATTCACCTATATGCATTTAAACTTTGACCGGAATGTCCCTTTAAATTAAATTACCCACCATTTCATATTGCCCAAAGCAAACAATCAAATCCACATGCAGGATATAGAGCTCTCACTGTTCATGGGGTTTTTGCTAATAAGCATAAATTAACATACTAATTATGCTGCATGCCCCAAAAACTAAAACTCATATGATCTATTATAAATGTCCATTTATTTATCCACACTAGGGTTGGAAACCCTTCCTTGTTTCTAGGGATCTCCCTTATTTGTCCAAACTTATTTACATTCTCCCAGGATCACTTATTTAACTGCTCTTAGATCATTTTTCTCCCTTATTTTTTTACAAAATGTAAAATCTTAATTTCAAACTTTTATTATTATACTCTTGTAATCTCATTTTGATGTGTCTGACAGTTTAATGTCTTTACTCCCACTGTGCCTTAAATGAGAAAAAGTATTCATGGATAGGATATGCAGAACGTTGTTGAATGTATTCAATTTGACTGTGTGAATGAAGATGATTTGTATGAAGAATTTTGTTGTACCAAACTGTGTCAAATTGTAAAATACAGTGTTTCCCCCTCCCAATAACTACTGTATAATTTGTCAATTTCCTACGTCAAATTTGTTGATTCCTTAGTCTCCCTTATTTTCTTCAAATAAATTTGGCAACCCTAATCCACACACAGGAGAAAATCTAATATGGCCTTTATTTCTTTAAATGATTACAAACCACAGGTCATAAATCCCTTAACAAAACATATTGTTAGATTAATAAAGTGTAGCAAAATCAAATACACGTACTTGTATGTCCAAATGCTGCTTCTTTATACTTTAAAAAATGAATTATTAAATTACTAATATTACATTCTAGTCATTCCAGCCTGCCCCAGCGCTAAACAAATAGTCCAATCCACTCTTACATTTCTGCATAAAATTATCCTGAGTTTGTGTGCCTGTGTGCATGCACATTCAGAACCATTAGCTTTTGCATGCGTACTGTGGTTTCTTGAAGGTGATGTTGCCAGTATTAATTTAGGGGATTTAGCGCATGCGCATTTCCTTTTTTATCTGTATATATAAAAAGAATCATTGACAAAGTCGATAGGCGAAACGTACGTCGGACATCACACGCCATTACGTCACATAGAGGGGTGGACTCTTACCAGTAACAGACACTCATGTTAACCTAGCTGATACATTGTGTCATTATAATGGCAACTTTAATTTAATTTTTAAAGCTGGAAAGGTAGACAGTTTGTGTTTTGGAGAGTAACCTGACCCCAAAATGATTTTTGTATTGTTTTTATACGTAGCAATAAATTGGAAACAGTTTTTATTTGAGATTCATCTTTATTGAGCGCAATACTTAGAGCTAACGTAGCTCTAGGACTTTCTTTTTATTTTTTTAATGAATAGGTTTATTTCATTGTGCACAGTGTACTATTGTCACATTTTTTGCACTTATTTTTATATTGATAAGTACACATTGGTGTTATAACATGTTTTTTCACTTTACATAAAAAGAATGTGTTCCAATAAAAAAAATATATTGCCTGCTTGTTAGTATAGGGGATTGCAACCCAAATTGATTAAATCTACTATAGAAATTCTGCTTGTTATTAGGAGATTTTTTATAGTTGCAGTCCATACTTACCTATTGACCTGCTGCTCTGGACCTCTCTGTGATTGATAGAGCTGGTCTGCTTCTAGCAAAAGAATGCGTTGATGTCATCGACTACTGACCTGAACAATAGGAGCGGCGCACGTGCATCAGGGGATAGAACCACCATGTTCCTACTCAGGTAGACCCCCCTTATAGGACTCGTATAAGTCCTAAAGGGATTTAGAAAATAAGAAATTTTCAATTGAAGCTTGCATTAAAAAGGGGGTTAAATCCATAAAAGTAAGCAATTATGAAAATTAAATGTTTACAACGATCTTATGACTATAACTGTTATTACTATTTATAGTGACACAAATCTTGCTCCTATGCATTCTGTGCACGCAGCCATTTAAATGTGTGTGTGCTGAAATCTTATTCTCATTTCAAAAGTAGTTTGCGTGTGCAGGTTGTATGAAAAAGGGGTTAATTTAATAACTTAAAAGAAAGCTTACCAATTAAATGATGTTCTGTGCACAGTCACTTTTAACCCTTTAAAAGAACACTAAAGGCAAAACTAAACTTTCATAATTCAGACAGAGCTTGCAGTTTTAAGAGACTCATTTTATATGCTCCTACTGACCACATGCAGGAGTTCACAGTGTATACATATATGCGTCTGTGATTGGCTCATGTTTGTCACAGGGCCGGCAAATTAAAATATATTTTGAAATTTGTAATTGCTATTGCATTGTCTTTTTATCATGCACTTGTTGATTATGCTATTCTACTGTGTTTAACCCCCTTGGCAACCCAGGACGTGTCAACCGCGTCCTACAAAGGGTGTCAGTTAATGACCAAGGACGTGCATGTCACGTCCTCTGGGGTTTCAAGCTCTGGAAGCGATCCTGATCGCTTTCAGCAGCTTTCAGGGTATTGCAGCAATGCCTCAATATTGAGGCATCGTGCAATATCCTTTAAGCAAACCGATGCAGAGAGGACCACTCTGTGGCCCTCTATGCATAGGACAGCGATGGTGCCGATAGGCGGCGTGGAAGAGGAGTTCCGGATCCGGGAGTGAACGGCAGAGGGTGCGAGCGCACGAGAGGGGGCGGGGCGTGCACCTGCTCCCGTTACACATTAAAAAGCATGTTGATGGAGGAAGAGGGAAGAAGGGAGAGGGAGGGAGGAATAAGTGTTGGGGAAAGGGATCTGGGAGGGGGAGGGGGGAGAGAATTGAGGGGGGCAGCTACTACAGAAAAATTGGGGTTTTATTATACAGTATATAAAAAAGCACATTTTATTTTAGTACTGGCAGACTTTCTGCCAGTACTTAAGATGGAGGTGACACTTGTGGGGTGGGGGAGGGAAGGATCAGGGGGTGGGATGTGTCAGGTGGGAGGCTAATCTCTACACTAAAGCTAAAATTAACCCTACAACCCCTTAACTGCTGGGCATAATACAAGTGTGGTGCGCAACAGCATTTAGCGGCCTTCTAATTACCAAAAAGCAATGCCAAAGCCATATATGTCTGCTATTTCTGAACAAAGGGGATCCCAGAGAAGCATTTACAACCATTTGTGCCATAATTGCACAAGCTGTTTGTAAATAATTTCAGTGAGAAACCTTAAGTTTGTGAAAAATCAAACGATTTTTTTTATTTGATCGCATTTGGCGGTGAAATTGTGGCATGAAATATACCAAAATGGGCCTAGATCAATACTTTGGCTTGTCTACTACACTACGCTAAAGCTAAAATTTACCCTACAAGCTCCCTAATTAACCCCTTCACTGCTGGG
>NW_026512404.1:0-2500 GCF_027579735.1 Bombina bombina | reverse complement strand
TCTCACTATTTTTGACTTTTCTGAGCCTGTCAAGTCCTTCTTTTGACCCATTTTGCCAAAGGAAAGGAAGTTGCCTAATAATTATGCACACCTGATATAGGGTGTTGATGTCATTAGACCACACCCCTTCTCATTACAGAGATGCACATCACCTAATATGCTTAATTGGTAGTAGGCTTTCGAGCCTATTCCGAGCTTGGAGTAAGACAACATGCATAAAGAGGATGATGTGGTCAAAATACTAATTTGCCTAATAATTCTGCACTCCCTGTATACCTGCTTCTTTATCTTATATCTGTCCATAAACCAATCACCAATACTTGGAGAGAACAATGGAAAATTAACATTTTATTGCCTTATCTTTTCTATACCCCACTGGGAGTGTAATTTCTTCTACTGGCTGTGTTAACACAGCTTGGTCTTGAGGCCAAAAACTTTCAGGATGGGTGGGGATACCACAGGCTAAATCAACTATTTCAAATGCCAATATAAGGGTAATGGAAATACTTGTAAACAATTTAATACACTCCAGCAGGTAAAGTGGATAATTGGCAAGAAATTAAATGGGAGAACATTTTTGAGTAAACTGTCCTTTTAGTAGTGAAGTGTGCAAAGCGCCTAAAACAAAGGCTGAGGTAGCTAAGGGTGAATAAGTCCCTAAACTGGATGGATAGATGCGGTCTCGCTAAAAAATTATATTTAATACAATAAAAGATCCCAATAAAAAACAGTAAAAATACAATAAAAACACAATAAACAGATGACAAACACAGGGAAATCACAATTAATTACAATTAGGGATCCATAATATCTATGTTCAAAGGTGCGGTAGGATATCTTAGTGTAAGAGAAATGAGTCCAACAATGGTGTCCAAGAAAATGTGATGTAAGTTAGTGTCCAAAACGATGAATAAATCGATCAGTTAATCAACAAACCAATCTTGTGTAGAACAAATGTGAAAAAATCGAAAAAGCCAATCAAAAAATTAAAAACAAGAGAAACAATCCGTTCTGTGTACACAGTGATAAAAAATAAAAAAATAAAACTTGATGAAAAATGATGATATAATGATGAAAGAAGTGGTGTTGTGAAGTGACAATCTTTAAGCAGCAAATTGGTAGTGATGATTCTCCAATAGGATCCTAATGATACTCCGTATCCTCCTATATGGTTCTGAGTGTCCTATTAAAATTAAAAATAATAGTGTAGATAGTACAAATAAAGTAGATAATATAGGAAATGTGCTTACCACATTAGAGAATCATCACTACCAATTTGCTACTTAAAGATTGCCACTTTTGAACATAGATATTATGGATCCATAATTGTAATTAATTGTGATTTCCCTGTGTTTATCATCTGCTTATTGTGTTTTTATTATATTTTTACTGTTTTTGTGATCTTTTATTGTATATATCTAATATCTAATATATCTATTATTATTTTTTCGGCCAGCTAGGAGGCCTTTGTACAAAGCTAGAGGTTACATCCGGATCGCTTGGTCTTATTCCTATTTACTAAACTGTCCCTTTAAGTAGGTATGTAACCACAATGCATTTTCAAATGCAATCTTAAAAAGAGCAAACTAAAAAAAAAAAGAAACTTTTTGTCCTTTTAAGGGGAGTGAAACGTGATAAGCAGCTATTATTATTATTATATTTAGTTTACAATAGAGATCACTAGGATCATGTAACAAAATTAAACACCACAGCAAAGCCTGACAGAATAGTACATCAAACTAAATAAATAAAATAAAAAAGTGAAACAAAAGTAAAAAATTAATAAATTATAAGCTAATAATTTTTAATCACTATGGAGTGTTTATTTAAAATAAACATAGATAAATAAAATGAGTTATATTTTAATCGTTATATAATTATATCTAGTATTATGAAAAGATAATAATTAAAAAACTACAGTTAAAAAAAAAAAAAAACTACAATAAAACTAAAACATAGCTTTCAGTTTCTGGCACAAGACTAGCTATTTTTCAAACTGCCTCTATATATCATATAATATACACATGGCACTGAAAGAAGGTATTGAAGGATTTCTCAGTGCCTCTCCTGAGGAAAAAAAAAAAGATTCCTCACAGGCTGCAGGCTTCAGTGTACTTTAACACTAAGTTTATGAGGCCTTCTATTATACAGATCTGTTTGTACAATGGATTTCCTAGGAGACGTTCGCACTATGCATGCCTTTCACCACATGCTGAGGAGGATTGCGTTACACAATGCTTTCACCAGTGACATAATCATTAATTGTGACGCACATGTATCGATACCACCTTAGTGTAATGTGAACAGTTAAAACAAATCAGCTTATTCAAACAAATTTGAGGTTTCATGCAATTTTAGTTGTAAAGCAATGCCAAATTTGTTAACATTGTTTACTTTACTTGCTGTTCCCAGGAGTAGGCATTTTTAAGTAGGGTCTGTCATTATATATTAATGTATGGAGAGGTAATTAAAGAAAGGCTAAATATTCTAAATATTGTTA